>NC_062211.1:2562985-2705485 GCF_912470025.1 Vespa velutina
GAGGAAAGAGTTAAGGTGAATGTGAGAGAATAGAGGTTTTATTTAATTGGGAACTTATTTTATAAATATTTTAATTTCTTTTCTTTTTATTTTTCATATATATATATATATATATATATATATATATGTATATAACTTATTAGTTCATAATTATTTAAATTCGCACTATGTGTTAATAAATATTAAATTATACATGTAATAACACAATATTAAAAATTAGAAAGAAGAAAGGAATCGCAAAATATTTTTATAAAAATTTACTCCTATATATTATGATATAATATTAATTAGTAATAATAATAATAATAATAATAATAATAATAATAATAAATTAATTAATTAAAATGTTCGAGAGAAAAAGAAATATCTTCTCTGATCGTTCGGTTAGAAATATTCCAATCAAAAAGGGGAAATAAAAAAAAAACAAAGTACAATAAAACAAAAAAAGAAAGAAAAAAAAAATGAAAAAAAAAGAAACGAACGAACAAACAAACAAACAAACAAACAAAGGACCACGCGATTACGAAAAGTAAAACAAATTTCAGAATGAAGGATCGATCCCTGGTAAACGGGGATAAGCCCGAAATAACGTTACGACGTGTTTATGTAATAAACCCACAAATGGGAAGATTTTACAATACTCACAAACTCGCTCGCACATGCACATGCACATGCACATGCACATGCACATGCACATGCACATGCACACACGTACAGAGTTTGTCCATTGCGTCGATACACGTTATCAAGGATATAATGATATGGAATATAGGGGGTTAGGTGTTGTATTGGCGTATGTACACGAAGGGGTTGAGGGTGAAAGGGGGATGGACAGGAGAGGAGAGATGAGTGATGATAGAAAGGTGATAATTAGACGAGCTTTTCCAATTAGGAGCCAACGGATGACTGCACCGTACCGTATATACGCTAGCACTGTTTTAGAGTAGATATACTTCTAATTAGCATTGGCCTTTTTTCCTTTTTTTTCTTTCTTTTTTTTCTTTTTTTTTTTTTTTAAATGGTGTGTTACGACAGCTTCTAATAACAATTATTAATAATAGTAGTGTTAGTAGAGTTAAATAGGCAAGTAGATATTTGTTACAATATCAAAAATTGATTTCACTCGATGAAATATTTTCTCTCTTTCTCTCTCTCTCTGTCTGTGTCTGTCTGTCTCTTTTTATCGCTTCCATTTGATCTTTTATTATATTATGATCAAAAGTAAAAGGAAATAGAATCCAGACGTTATTTTCTTTCGATTGATAAGTTCTTTTGTCCATTGTTCCTGTCCACAGATATTCTTTTTTCTATACTTTTTTCTCTCTTTTCTTTTAATATCTCTCTCTCTCTCTCTCTCTCTCTCTCTCTTTCTCTCTCTCTCTCTCTATTATATATCTATATATATTATTTCTTTTATCTTTCGTAATATTGAATTTTATATAAAATAATTAAGAATTCGTGTCTTTTTAAAATATGTACATTTAATAAGACTCCTCCTGTGTGAGGAGGAAGTTATCAATTTTTATTTAAAACAATGGTCACAAGAGGTCACGAAAGAGAGAGAGAGAGAGAGAGAGAGAGAGAGAGAGAGAGAGAGAGAGAGAGAGAGACGAACTCTTTATTTTACAAGTGGAAGGATAGGCAAAAGAATCTTTTTTTTTTTTTTCTTTCTTTTTCATTTTCTCTCTCTCTCTCTCTCTCTCTCTCTCTCTCTCTCTCTCTCTCTTTACTTTTTTCTTCGTCATTAGAACAAAATGAGAAATAAATTTTCGTCATTCTCCTTTAGTATCTCTTTTAAACCCTGTAACGTGTAATTTTTTTTCTTTTATAAGGGGGAAAATTTTTTTTCTTCGGATAGAGGGGTATAAAAGGAGAAGTAGAAGGGGTGGGTTTGTACAAGAACGACCTGTCTCTTGCGGATTTGTATTATTTTAAGCAAATTTGTGCAACGATCGTGACGTGGAATCCTTTAAATCGTCCGACTTTCTCGTCTCTCTCTCTCTCTCTCTCTCTCTCTCTTTCTTTCGCACTATTTATTTCAATATTTATTTAAGAAAAGAGAAAAAAATAACAGATCGATACAAAAATTATATATATATATATATATATATATGCATACTTATAAATTAATACATGTAAATGTAGTATTAAAATGTAATTATTTATGTATTAATTTAATGAAGAATATTTTACATAAGTAAATAAATAAATAAATAAATAAATGTGTGTGTGTGTGTGTGTGTGTGTGTGTGTGTGTGTATATGCATAGGTATGAATTATATAATTAACAATAATTATTAGTATTCCTTTTTTCTTTTTTCTTTTTTTTTTTTTTATTTCAAAATTTTTTTTCCTTATCGAAATTGATTATAACCAACGATAAGAAAGATCTCGTTGTTATCGACATTATTATATCATCCTAATGGAATGTAATAAAACATTGTTCTCCATTTTGAATGATCACATTTGTAATTATAATTCGACGAAATAAGAAATCAACGAAGAAGATCGTAAGAAAAAGGAATCAACGAGGACAACGATGACGACGACAAAGGAAGAAGAAAAAAAAAAGGAGAAGAAGAAAATGGCGGACATGTTTATAAATGACAAAACAAATATGGCGATTGTGTGGACTCACTCAACTTGGGTGTGATGCTTGCCCGTATATATCGGGTTCTTTAGCGGTCATCACAACCTTTTTGAGTGAGCGAACACATTCGTTTTTATCGACTCATATCGAAGATACGTACATAAGTATATATATATATATATATGTGTATATATATGTGTATGAAATGAAGATGGAAGATAAAAAGGACATTATTGTTACAATTAAGAAAAAGAAAAAGAAATAAAACGAAAGACACTACCCTATATTTCGTATTCAAATGAAATCCAAAGGAATCTCTTGTAAAATTGTTATTCTTTATCGATCGATCGATCGATCGATCCGATCGACGGAGCAAGATGATACTCGATGTCGATGATATAATAAGAAGAAAAAAGAAAAAAAAAAGAAAGAAAAAATGCAAATACTTAATAGAACGAGAGAAAGAAAGAAAGAAAGGAAGAAAGAAAGAGAGAGTTATTATCGGTAAAATGACAAGAGAAGGATGAGTAGACTGTGGAAGAGTAAGAGGAGGATGAGAAAGAGGAGGAGGAGGAGGAGGAGGTGGAGGAGGAACAGAAGAAGAAGAAGAAAGAATAATCGTGCCTATTGGGTTGTACTGAAAAGTTTTTGTTCTTTCTTGATTGAGAGAGGAAAACGTGAAAGGTATATATACAATACTTATATAAATGAGAGGGGAAAAAAAAAAGAAGAACTAAAGAAAGAAAAAAATCTATGTACGAATAAGCATTGTCGCATGCATCACACGTACGCGTACATACCACATATATCTTATATATCTATCTTTGTCTCTCTACAATGAAAAAATACTCGTCAATCATCGAGTGAACACGTCATAGGACAGACAGAGAGAGAGAGAGAGAGAGAGAGAGAGAAAGAGAGAGACAGTCAGTCAATTGATTCGATCGAACGTCCTCGAACTTTCGACTCCCGCCATATTGGCGCCGATCGTCGTTCGGTTAGAAATCATCTTTTTTTTTCTTTTTTTGTTTTTTCATCTCCTACCCCTTTACCTCACTTCGTCCTTCATATACATACACATTCTCCCTCTCTCTGTCCTCCGTCTTTGGCTGTTCTATCTGTGTGTTTGTTGTGTATTTGTGACTCTCTATTCACATACGTTCGATAATCAATGAATTCATTAATCAATTATGGTTGAATATATATATATATATTGTATATGTATATATGTATATGTATATAAATTTATGTAGTTACGACATAGTAATAATAATGGGTATGCATGATTTAAGTCCCTCATGTAACATATAACGTGAGTCTTCTCTCTCTCTCTCTCTCTCTCTCTCTCTCTCTCTCTCTCTCCCCTCCACTGTTGTAAATGGACACTAAATTGCAAGTTAATAGGAAGAGGAGGAGGAGGAGACTCTTACGATATGATCTATCTATTCTTTTGTTAAATTCTTTTTGAAATATGCGAGACGACGAACTATCTACGTAATGCCGGTTAAAGTTAATTGAAACTTTGATTATAATAGGTTAAGTCTCTAGGAATTTCTAATGGGTTAGATGGTAGTATTACGAGAGTTTGAAAATGTGAAATAGAGAGAGAGAGAGAGAGAGAGAAATAGTGATAGTGAGGGGAGAAATTGTTGTCGAGAATAATCGATAAATACATTCGATGTTACCTAATGTGTTTTTTTCTCTCTTTTTTTTTTTTTTTTTTTTTTTTCTTCGCCACTTTTTCTCTCTTTCATTCATTTTTCTTCTAAATTACTCTTTTTTTTTGTGTTTTGTGATTTGCTTTTTTCCCTATTTTCTCTTTTTTTTTTTCTTCTATTTTTTTTCTTGCTTTTTTCTTTTTTTTTTTTTTTTTTTTTTTTTTTTTTTTTTTTTTTTTTTTTTTTTTTTTTTTTTTTTTTTTTTTTTTTTTTTTTATAGTTTCTCATCGATCATCGTTATGGACGTCTAGTGTACGGAATATATAACTTTTATTCGAAATAGTGAATTTAAAGTGTAATTTATTTTCATCGAATTTTTTATACTGTTAATAAATACTGTTATACTGTTAATATGCATTATATAAACAATAATAATAATAATAATAATAATAATAATAATAATAGTATTATTATTATTACGTAAATGTTAATTATTTATTACATAATTTATTTCAATAATTATGTAACAATTGCTTTTTATGTAGAACAAAATATCTTATAAGTTCGTATAATATTTCATTAATTGTTGTTTCACCAATAATAAAGAGTAAAAGTGTGAAAGGGAAAGGAAGAAAGATAGTTGAAAGGTTAAAGATAAATTATCTGTGAAAATAAATGTTAAATAATTTCACTTATTATTTTGTCGAATATAATCCTCACGCACGTTACTGTAGTTTTAACGTAACGTTCATTAATAAAACTCATTAAACTAATCTCTCTTTCGAAACAATTTTGTCCGAGGTGGGAAACGGCATCGCATGTTCAACGTGGTGTCACAATTTCAAAAAAAAAAAAAAAAAAAAAAAAGAGAAAAAAAATCAACATGGCGACAGAGCGAGAAAGAGAGAGAGAGAGAGACTGAGAGAAAAGAAGATAGAAAGAGAGAGATAATAAGTAAGCCATGGCAAAAGGAGAACGATAAATTGTTTTCCACTTTACCGAATGGAATTTATCGCCATCTCTTTCACTCCTTCTTTCATTCCTTCCCTCTCATTCTCTCACTCTCTTTGATCGGCACAAAGAGAAGATGTAAGAGTGACAAAGACATGATGATAGACAGAAGAGACGAACAGAAAGAAGTATAGAAAAAGATAGATACATAGATAAATAGATAGATAGATAGATAGAAAAGAGAAATTGAAAGCAATGGAACAATATAAGAGAAAAAAGACAGTAGTAGCAGTAGTAGTAGTAGTAGTAGTAGTAGTAGATGCCGAAAGAAAAGGAGTGGGGTATTGGTAAGGGGTTGTGAAGGAATGGAGAGAGGGTACAGTAGGCTCCTTCGTTGGATTTAAACTGTGGTGGGGTTAGGTGAGGAGAGAAATAAAAAGTTAATTGTCCCGCGTTCAAAGGTGAAGGTTCTCCTCCTCTCCTCTTCTCTCCTCTCCTTCTTTTCCCTCTTCCCTGTCTCTCTCTTCTATACGGTACATTATAAATTGGGTCGCGACCCCATCGAGAGAACTTCTGCTTGCAAATATATACGTAATCGTGGCCTCGTGACTACTACTACCACCATCACCATTACCACCATTACCATCACCATCACTATCACCATTCCAATGCCATTATCACTACTACTATCACATCACTAGTGGTGTAGTACCACCACCATTACCATTGTCATTGCTAACCGTTCTTATTTTCTCTTTTTCTTTTTTTTTACTCTCTCTCTCTCTCTCTCTTTTTTTTTTTTTGCTCTTTTCTTTTCTTTTATTTCTTTCATTGCCCCTCATTTTTCTTATTCCAACTCGCTTAAATGAAAATACTTATTCCGGCACTTTGCACTCAGCTTCTTTGCGTTAAAATGATTTTCACTTTATATTCGCCCTCGAATAACTCCTCTTTCTTCTCTTTTGTTTCCTTTTCTTTTTCTTTCTTTCTTTCTCTCGTCCTTTTTTTTTTTTTTTTTTTCTTTTTTCTTTTTCTTCTTCTTCGATGTCTTTATTCAATAATACGTGGTTTGAAACTTTCGTACAGAATTTTGTGATCTTGACTGATGAAAAGGATTTATTTTGAGGGGGAATATTACTTCGTTCGAACTCTGTGATTTTGCATTGTCATTATATTTTGTTCTGTCGTGTGAAGTTTTGAAGTAAGTCATATCTGGACTTCTTTTTTTTTTTTTTTTTTTTTTCAATCACGACGAGTCAATCATAACGATTATTCAATTCCGTATTCGATTAGTTTCATTCGCCATTTTTTTTTTCCATCGCCGCCATTTTGTTTTCATTCTATTTAATTGTCACGAAGTACGAAATCGGCCATCTTGTTTTCATGTTGGTTATATTAAATTTACATACAATCTCTGTCTTTTTTTTTTTCTTTTTTTAAATCACCATATACGACAATAATTAATCTGAGATTTTTACGGTTTTATAAATTCAAAGAAAGAAAAAAAAAGGGAAAAGAAAAGAAAAGAAAAGGAAAGGAAAGAAAGAAAAAAAAAAAGACAAATTTTTCCCGCCAATTCTCTTCTTTTAAATCGTTACGCCATCTTGACGTCATATAATACGTACGGAACTTATAGCGTGTCGTTATAATTGTTTCGATAATTAACTTTGTCGCGAGTTAATCCAGCGCCATATTTCATTTACTTAGATATCTATAGTCGTATACATAAATGTAGTAACGCATTAGAACGCCATAGTAACAATCACGTATTATCCCATAGGGTAATTTTGATTCGCTTCGTCGTCCGATCGAATATAATTTCCATATCTCTTTCTATCTCTCTCTCTCTCTCTCTCTCTCTCTCTCTCTCTCTCTCTCTCTCTCTCTCTCTCTCTCTCTCTCTCTCTCTCTCCACTCTGTGTATATGTATGTGTTACTCATTGTCCATTGTGTTTCGTTTTGGTGTAGTTACTTGAAGAGAAATGGTATATATACGCTAATGACGTCGTATCGTATCGTATGTGTATCGTATTTGTTAACAAATCGTCTCGTTCCATCTCTTATCGCTAATAACGAGTTCATCGTACACAATGGAAATTCAAATTCGAGTTATAATCCTGAGCCCCCTTTATCTCCATCCCTCTAACCCTTTAACCCTTTAACCCCAGACTCCAGTCCCCTTGTGTACGATATATAATATATATGTATACGTCTCTCTGAAGAATGGGAGAAGAAGAAAAGAAATTGCCGTTCATCGAAGAACCCAAGTACACAGGATTTATTTGTTCTTTCTTGTTTTCTTTTTGATAGCCATTTTTTTTTTTTTTAATTCAATTAAAGTGCGAACAAAAGATCGCTTGATTAATTCGCAAAAAAAAAATTAATATCTTAATTCGTACCTTGTTATTGTTAAAAAAAAATTTAAACTTCAATCGTGTGTGACATATATATATATATATATATATATATATATATGTACTTGTACGCGCGTGTGTATTATGTATTATGTATTGCGTATTATGTATATAAAACAAAGCACCCGTTGTTGCCGAAGTCATGTCGTAATCTAAGCGAGAGAATCACCCGTCCCATGGAGTAACTGTGGTTCCACGTTAATTAACTCTTTGAGCAGTGAGCGAGTTATGAATAATAGACGAAACTAAACTTTGAAAATGTTATATAAACTAAGAAGATGAATTTCTCTTTCTCTCTGATACTTATATATTATTATTATACAATATATGAGATAATATGTATACATATATATATATATTATATGTAAAATGGTTGATGATTAATTAAATAACACGAGGAAGAATTAACAAAGTATATTTGCATTGGCGTTAATTTTGAATTGAAAGTGTTGTATATTATTTCGGCGGGAAATTCAAAATTTATCCCACGGTGGTATCGTTTATACGTAAAAATTTATCATATACGATACGATTGAATAAATAATTAATGCGGTTCGTAAAATCGATTTTTTCTACCAATCGGTATGGCTGCCGTTTTCTTTTTTTATTTTATTTAAAAAAAAAAAAAAAAAAAAAAAAAAAAAAAAGAAAAGTTTCATTTGCAATTTTATCGCGCGATTTTAATTAAGGATATTTATAAATTGATTTTTGTTTTATCTCGATCATGTACGATCAATTTTAGAAATTATTTATATTATTGTTTATTTTTTTTCTTTTTTTTTATTTCTTTCATTTTCTATTTTTCTTTCCTTTTTTCTCCTTCTTATTCCTTTATTTTTTTTTTAAACGTTACGCATAAAGTATAACAATAATAAAATTTTATAATTCTACAAATTGTTGCTTCTTTTTTTTTTTTTTTTTTTTTAAATTGTTTATTTATATATATTTATCTATTCCATTTTCAAATATTACATATGAAGTGTACTTCGATGAGGACCATAGAAAAAAAATTGTTCTATTACACTTCGATCATATTTAAAAATTATTATTATTATTTTTCGTTTCTCCCTCCCCTCTTTACATGCATTACATAAGAATTATACGTGATAAAACGTTCCCCCTCTTTCCTACCTTTCTATCTTTTTCTTTCCCTTCATTGTCTTTAGAAAATTTCTTTTAAATTCTGGCAACGTTTTTAGTGCTACGTCGTACAATTTGAATCATTTACTGTGGAACTTGAGCAACCGAAGATGTAACTTGTATGTATGTAATAGCTCTCGATGAGGAAAAAAAGGAAAAAAAAAAAAAAAAAAGAAAGAAAACATTCAGAAAGGCTAGCCGAAAAATGCAATGGGCTAGCCAAGATTAGATTCGGCCAAGTGAAATAAGAGGAAAGAGAGAGAGAGAGACAGAGAGATAAAAAGATATGGCAGAGAGATAGTAGTGGGGATGGGGTAGGTTGGTGATCTAGAAAATCTGTAAGAAAGAGGGTAGGACATGAAAGACGATGATGAAGATAGCGGGTGGAGATGTGGGAGGGTGTAGAACTTGGATGGGAGCTAGATGGTGTTGTCGTGGGGGTATAACTGGATGGGTTAAGGGTAGTTACGAGGTAAGAGTGTGCCAAGTGGAGTCAAGTGGTAGTGCCAACCACGTCACCATTGTCCAGACATAACAGCTACCGTTCAGTTATTTCGCTTTGGGACGCGTTTCTAATGTTCTTTCTCATGTGTATATATATATATATATATATATATGTAGTTACTTTATGTACCTGCCTGGAATATAAACGACCTGTCGGTCGGTTGGTTGGTTGGTTGGTTGGTTGGTCGGTCGGTCGGTCGGTCGGTTGGTTGGGGTTGGTTGGTTGGTTGGTTGATTGCTTGGTTTGTAATGTTCGTTGAAATTATTTTATGATTACGAGACCGATTTTCATGATATTATTTCCACACTGAAGGTTTTTGCAATCGACGACGATGTTAGTGTGTAAAACTCGTTGAGAAAATGAAATTGTAGGAAATAACAGGATTAGTTCTGGTGTTATTTTATTTGCGGAATTTAGATGACATATATATGTCTTGTATGCATGTATGTATGTATGTATGTATGTGTGTGTGTATGTATGTATGTATGCATGTATTTGTAATAATAATACAAGCTTTTGTGTATTTATAAGTCGTAGTTAAGTTTCATTTTATGCGTATGTGTGTGTGTTTATATACTCTTGTAAAATTGGAAGTGAAAATTCGCCATGATTGTGATTCGATATGATCAAAAAACAAAATGATATTTTTGTTTGCCTGGAGATCGGTTATTGTTGACCCTTTCTCTTTGTCTCCCCCACCCCTGTGGCCGATTTTTGCAAAGAGACCCTTTTCAGCCTGTTGGTACATTATAACCTTCATGCCTCATTCTACAACCATCAGCCATTAACCTTACCCCTCCCCTTTCCCTCCCTCGCCCTCTTCTTTCTTTACTTTTCCTTTTCTCTCTCTCTCTCTCTCTCTCTCTCTCTCTCTCTCTCTCTCTCTCTTTCCTTTTTATTGCTTTTCTCCCTCTGTTTTCTTTTCCTTCTTTTTTTTTTTCTTTTTTTCTTTTCCTTTTCTCTTCTCCCTTCTTTCCCAACCTGGGACGAACTTTTAACCTGATTATTTTGCCACTAGCTCGTGTTCTTTCCGTCTTTTCTGATTTCTTTGATGGCCTTGCAACTCCTCGTGTACTCTCGTTTGTGTATATATATATATATATATATATATATATATATATATATGTACACATACACACGCACATATCATGTGCTCGCTTCTTCCAACTCTCTTACTACTTAAAAATGTTTTTTTTTTCTTTTTCTTTTTTACTTGTTTACATTTTCTCCTTTTTCTTCTTTTTTTAATTCTTTCTGTAGCCACAAAATCTCTAGAGAGTATCCATCTTCTCTCTTTCTCTCCCTGAATCTGTAACTCTCTATCTCTTTCTATCTTCCTTCACCTATATGCTTCTCTCTTTTCCTATATCTTTCTTTATCTGTATTTCTCTCTCTCTCTCTCTCTCTCTCTCTCTCTATATCTGCATCTGTATCCTCTCTCTCTCTCTCTCTCTCTCTCTCTCTCTCTCTCTCTCTCTCTCTTTATTTTATATACTTTACTCTTTCGAATTCTTTGTACACATTCCACCAATAAAGTGTGACGTCACTTTGAGATACTACCACGCAACTCTTCGTGTTTTCTGTTCATATATTTCTCATTCTTTCTTTCTTTCTTTCTTTCTTTCTTTCTTTTTTTTTTTGTTTTTTTTTTTTTTTAATCTTCCTCTTTCGATTTCTGTTTCTTTCTTTCTTTCTGTCAATCATTTTCAATATTCTCTTTTCTACTTTATATCATTTTACGACAGGATGAATTAACAGATTTACTTTTCTAAATGTCCTTTTTATTTATTTATCTATTTATTTATTTATTTATTTATTTATATGCAATTAAGTTCGTCGAATGTACAATGTAGTTACTATCTTTCTTCCTTTCTTTCTTTTTGTTATTTTTTTTTTTCGTGTGTGTTAAAAGAAATGAAACGTAGAGTGTTAAGCTGTTAATGATAGTGATTATCGATTGGGAAAACCAATCGGAAGTTATAGTTTATACGTGAAATCACTTTGCGAAACCGACGACATAGTAATTTCCTTTAAGCGTTTAATAACACCAACGTTAATTCAAAATGTCTTTAATCGTGACTCTGTATAAGGAGTAAAAGAGAAAGACGATGAGAAAATAGGACACACGAACGGATAAACATTAAGAGAGAGAGAGAGAGAGAGAGAGAGAGAGAGAGACTGGGGGAGAGAGAGAGACCCCATTAAATGTAATTACAAGAGTGAGAGAGAGATAGAGAGAGAAACCACAAAATACAGCTATAAGAGAGAGGAGAGAGAGAGAGAGAGAGAGAGAGAGAGAGAGAGAGAGAGAGAGAGAGAGAGAGAAAGAGAAACCACAAAGTACAGCTATAAGAGAGAGAGAGAGAGTGAGAGAGAGATCGTGTACGCATTCACGCAGAAATGACAATGTGGACGTTAGGAAAACAGGTGCTAATTAAATGGTACGATAAGCCGTGCCGGATTTCGGAGGCGTTAATTGAAAGCAGTATGTATGTGTAAGTGTATGCGTGTGTGTATGTGTGTGCTTGTGTGTGTGTGTGTGTGAGAGAGAGAGAGAGAGAGAGAGAATGGGGAGATTAAGGGGTGAGAGTGCTATGATTCACGCTAGCAGAGAAAGACATGTTTACGAGGGCTTTTGTACTCTGAAACTGAGGAATAGAACTGTTGTTGGTTGTGTGACGTCGTTCAACATACCAGCATACATGACAGCTGCAACGTGTTTGTAGGATCATCAATGAGGGTGTGTCTATGCATATATGTGCGTGCGTGTGTCAGTGTGAGAGAGAGAGAGAGAGAGAGAGAGAGAGAGAGAGAGGGAGATTACAATTATCAGCTTGTTCTTACGTTGGATCTTGTTTTTACGTTTATTCTTATGAGTTCGATATTATATCGATATGTACTACTTCATTATGTACCTTTGATATAGGATTTGTCTAACATAGTGTATGTATGTGTATATATAGTTATCATATTTTTTAGAAAAATGTTGCTACGATTTTAATTAACCATTGGCCTTCTCTTTTAATGGCCAAAAAATTTTTAATTAATGTACACACACAAGGATTTAAATATTTGTATGTATATATATGTACATATATGTACGTGTGTGTGTTTGTTATTTTATCAATACGATGCGTTTTTTTCTACCGGATTATAAATATTTTTTTAAGTTATCATTTAGTGTATATCTATTTTTGATATTATGTAAATTGATATACGTAAACGTAAAGATTTTTATTGGATAAATCGAAATTAAACGTTCGACAATAAAATATTCGCAATTATAATTATTAATATGATAATGATGATAATTATGATGATATATTTACAATAGTAATGATTATAATGGGATAACGATAAAAATGATAAGGATGTAATATATAATAATTATAATGAAATGGTAATGATAGTGATCATATTAATATTTATATATTAATAATATTCATATGTATATCTATCTTTATTTATTTATTTATTTATTTTTGTCTTTCTCTTGTTCCAGGTCAGTATATCGAGCGAAGACTTTAACCGTGCCACTTGTCGTAAGTTTTATTATTTGATTCCTTAAAGGATCAAGAGTTTCATTCTATTTCCATATTCCTCTTTTCTACCTTTTTATCTATTTACCTGTTTTTATTTTCCTTTAATTTAACCTCGTCCTATATCACGTACACACACACACACACACATATATATATATATATATTTATAACTGATTATTTATTATTTATCGTATATATTTATTCATGCATTATTGTTCATTATTAATTCATAATTTTTTGTCTATTATATAATTTAGATATATATATATATAAATGTAAAATATGTAGGAGAGATAACTGACGCATAAAGAAAAAGAAAAAAGAAAAAGAGAAGAAATAAAAGAAAAATAAAAACAGAAAAAAGAAAAAAGAAATAAGAAAAATGGTAAATAAGGGTGCTTCTTTCATGTGTGTGTGTGTGTGTGTGTGTGTGTTATATAATAGCCTCTAAGGGTGGGAGTATCGAGGTTGGTCATAAATTTCCAAACTACTCCGCCATATTGACGGCCATGACCTACACACTGCCATTCTTTATTATAACGGTTTCCCCCCCTTTTTTCCGGTAGATTGAGAAAGAGGGAGCATTGCCATGAGGTGGATTGTAGGGTGGTGGTTAGAGAGGGTGGTGGTGTATAGAGGGAGAGGAAGGAGAACATTCGATATTTTATGCGCCGTAAAAGGGACGCAAAAATCGTTAGGAAACGGACGATATCACTTTTTTCCTCTCTTTTTCTATCTCTTTTGCTCTCTCTCTCTCTCTCTCTCTCTCTCTCTCTCTCTCTCTCTCTCTCTCTCTCTCCTTTTTTTTTCTTTTTTTTTTTTATATTTACGATATATATATATATATATATTTTTATCATAAACTATATAAGAAATTTCCACGAGTTGCGTTGAAGTGGTTTAAATTTGAAATAGCGAGGAGTCGTCCGATAGAATCCAATATGGTTGTTGTGCAGAGGAACGAACAATGGCACGCGATAGCGATTATATTTATCGAGTAACAATATGGCTGCCGCCATTTTGAAGTGTACTAGAGATTTTTCGTTCCGAACGAGTAATAACTAGAATTAATTGTTCGAAGGTATCGACATTTTTTGTCTCTCTCTCTCTCTCTCTCTCTCTCTCTCCTTTTTTCTGTTTTTCTTTTTTTTTTTTTTTGAAATTCGAACGTCACGATTTTTATTTGTTGATTATTAAATAGATAACAAGTGATGAGAATTAATAAAAATGCATATGTACGTATATCCATTAAAGATGTCGATCTATATATATATATATATATATATATATATTTTTTTTTCCCCTTTTTTATGCAAAAATATGAGTTTTAACTAATATGTTATTAAGTCGACAATTTTAAAAAATTCATCCTACTAGAGAACGAGCTTATTAAAGAAGAAAAAATAGCGTATCGTTTTTTAGTTAAATATCGCTTTCCCGATCTTTTACATAAATGCATAAATACATACATACGTACTTATGTACGTGTGCATAAATACATACAAAAGTGCATACGCACATGACATATATATATATATATATATATATATATATATATATACATAGATGCGAGCATGCATCGTATCGTTGATTTAAAAAAAAGAACCAAAAAAAAAAAAAAAAAGAAAATAAAAAAAAAAAAGAAAATACAAAATACAGAAAAAAAAAAAAAAAGAACAAAAAATACATGGAGCTCTGGTAGATCTTCCCACTCTTACCACAGACGAATCGCATGTTTATTCTCTCGGTTTTATGTTTTGCGACAGACACAGTGACGACGACGTTCGACGTCCGGTCGTTTTTTCTTTTTCTCTTCTTTTTTTTTCGTTTTTCTTTTTTTTTTTTTTTTCGTTTCCTCTTTACGAGAAAACGAAGTTTAACGATCGTTGAAAAAATTTATCGACACGATTCCTTCCACTTCCCCGCACCGATATCAGTTGTTTTATGCATCTCTATAGCCTTTTCTTTCTATTTTTTTCCCTCTCTTTCCCCCCTCCCCTCCTTGTGCTCTTCTCTTTTATTTCTCTTTATTTTTTTTTTGTTTATTTTTTTTTTTTTTCGTTTTATATTTTATTTTTCTTTCTTTCTTTCTTTCTTTTTTCAATTCAGCATTCTTCCTGTAACGTTATACGAACGTAGAACGAATTGTTCGGGGCAATAAAAATGGCTGCCAATGGAAAAAAAAAGATGGATACGTCCTTGGTATTATTCATATTACGATTCATAATAATGATGATAATAATAATCACAATAATAATATTAATCATAATCATAATCAATAATAATAATGATAATAATAATAATAATAATAATTAAACAATATTATTAATTGATGAATATGAATAATAAAAAAATAGTAATAGTTATGAAAGAAGAATAGTAATATTAGTAATAAAATAATACGAGTAATATAAAAAAGATTAATAATGATAATTAAAGTAATGATGATGACGATGACGATGACGATGAAGATCAATATAATAATAATGATGCGTATTAATAAGACAATGATGCTACTATAGCGATAATGTATTTAAAAGGGGATGAAATAGGTGGACTAGAAAAAATCATGCAAACGAAATTAAGCCTTGCACGAATGTCGATAAATATTTAAAGGGAAAGAGAGAGGGAGAGAGAGAGAGAGAGAGAGAGAGAGAGTGGAATGTAGCAATTCGTCGAACGCAATGCTTTCATCCTATAAATTGTTTAGATTCTAATCTTGTGAAGGGTGAATGAGAAGGGTGAAATAGAGAGAGAAAGAGAGAGAGAGAGAGAGAGAGAGGGAGGGAGAGAGAGAGAATATCTTCTTTGCTTATCTTCGTACAAATTGTGAGTATAATCGATTTATCTTGCAGGATGCAAACATAGCATTTTCGTTGTTATATATGTTCGTTTATTCTCTCTCTCTCTCTCTCTCTCTCTCTCTCTCTCTCTCTCTCTCTCTGTCTATATATATATATATATATCTGTGAACAATGTGCCACTATCGCTGAACACATTTGTTGTCCTTGTTTTCGTTCGCATTGCATAAATTCAACCTAGTAAGAGATTAAGATATGCACATTTGAATATATATATATATATACATATATATATATATATATGTGTGTGTATGTATGTATGTATGTATATATGGTCGACGAAAATATCATTGGTGTTTTAGGAAAGGGTGAAGGAAAAGAAACAAACAAAAAAAGAAAAAGAAAAAGAACAAGCAACGAAAAGAGGATTCGTTGATAGAGAAAAGACGTTCACTAATTTTTTCCTTTTCTTTCTTTTTTTCCTCCCTCAAAAAAAAAAAAAAAGAAAAAAAAAAAAAAAAGAAAGGAAAAGATTTAAACGTTTTTCAATCCGTGAATTATTCATCGTATTATTACCCCATCCCCTTACCCCCTTGCTCATTAGTATTACCACTTGGTAGCGTTCATTCAATTAAAATTTTAATTCGACTGGTGGGAGACGACGAAGACCATTGGGGATGATGAAGAGGGGTGAAGGGGTTATGGCCGTGGAAGTGGCGAAAGTGGGAGTAGAGGGATGCCAGGGAGCCACGAGGTGCAATTACACTATAGCTCATAAGGTCATGGAGTTTTATGGGCTTACCGTGATAAGATTGAAATATACTTATCAAAGAATTAGAGGGGTGCTGATGGAGGGTTTGGAAGAGGGAGGGAGTGAGTAATGAAACTTTCAACGATGAGATTTATTTTACTTTCTCTCTCTCTCTCTCTCTCTCTCTCCCTCTCTCTATCTATTTTTTTGTCGTTCTCCGTCCCTCTCTTTCTCTCATCATTTCTCATTAATTTTTCATTTTTATTAATCCTCGTTAATTATTCCTATCTGAAAACTCTCACTTATGGAGTTCAGAAAACTGAAGTATATTCTCCTTGAACTTAATTCCTTCTTCTTTTTTTTTTATTTATATTGAAGGATGTTCATGCTCTAATAAGTATATAATTCAACTGTTCAATTAACCTCTAATCGTATCTTAATTTATATGTTATCAAGAATATGGTATATGCGTCTTCTATAATTATCACATTTTAAACTCTATAAATGTAAAAAAAAACGTATGTATGTATATAATGAAAAGTATTTTTTCATTATATTTTTTATTTTCTCTCTCTGTCTCTCTTATTTGATATGCAGAAGCTTCTCTTTCGACTCCCTTTTTCTCAATACCACTACCACCACCACCACCACCACCACCATCATCATCATCGTCGTCGTCATCCACCACGAACCATCTCTTCTCTTCCTACCTTCCATCCACCATATGCACTTCTGTTCACGTTCTTGAAATTTTTTTTACCCTCGTACAGACGGTCTTCTCTAGACGATGTAACAACACAACCATCACTCACCCATCCATCCACCCTCCATAGAAATAGTAAAGAAGCATCAAACCACAGTGTCCGTAGTCAAACGCGACAAGATCTGGCTGGGCCGGGGTTGGATGGATGTATAGATAAGTAGTGGGGAGTGATGGTGATAGTGGTGATGGTGATAATAGTAATAGTGGTAAGTTGTAAGGGTTGTAGTAGTATATAACGTAACAGCACCCTCGAACGCGCACGTAATTTTTGAAGAAGCTCACGCAAGTAGTTGTAATTCCCTACGTAACTCTTGAAGAGGGTTGATGTTGTTTGGTGCATCATAGAGACGACGTGTACTATGCTGCATTTCCTTCAATCCCTTACCCCTCACCGTCACCACCACCACCACCCTCTTTACTCCTTTCCTTCTCTTTTTTTTCTTTTGCTCGTCGAGATATATTGTTAAAAATGAGAGGGGAGATTTTGTAGAGTAAAAAAAAAAAATAGATAGAAGTATATATATGTGTATACACGTGTGTATGTGTGTATATGTATATATATATATATGCGTATATATAAAAAGTGGATGAGAATGATACTCGTAGTGGATGGAAAGAGAAAGAGAGAGAGAGAGAGTGATGGAGGGTGGGTGGGTGGGTGGGTGGGGGGAATAAAAAGGTGGTCGTGTAAATTCATGGCAAGGGCAAGGGCATCTAAACAAAGCCATGAGGAATGAAGAGATACTTCTTAGAAGTGACTGTAAGAGGGTGAGAGAGAGAGAGAGAGAGAGGGGGAGAGGGTTAGAGGAATATTCAGGGCCAGACAAAGCGTTCTTTTTTTATCTCTTTCTCTCTCTCTCTCTCTCTCTCTCTCTCTCTCTCTCTTTCTCCCTCTTTCTTGGCGGATTTTGAAGCAAATGCCGGAGAGGGTGGGTGGGGTTTGGTTGGAACGTACTACTGCTGATGGTGCACTGTCTCTCTGGTGTTGCAAGGATAAGCACGTAGAGAACTTGAGATTATTCTTTTTGAGTGTGTTGCTTTTCCTCTCTTATTCTTCTTTCTATTATTCCTACTTCTTTTTTTCCTCTCTTTCTCTCTGTCTTCATGTTTTCTCTATCTCTCACTGTCTCTTTCTTTCTTTCTTTCTTTCTTTCTTTCTTTCTTTTTCTTCTTTCTTTTAATATTTTTTTCTCTCTCGAAAGGATCGGTGTAACTTAAAGTAAAATATATACCCGACTTCTATCATCAAGGCCAAGGGAAATTAAGGGATGAATGATGATTGAATTGAAGCTTTAACAAATTTTTTTAATGCTTCGATGAATGACTTCTCTAATCCTTATTTATGATCATTTTGAATCAAGGAAAATTAGATTGGTAATATATGTGGATTTTTATGTCGATTATAAATATGTTCAATCAATTTTTTGTTTCAATTTTATTTATTATCATTGTTTCATTTTTTTTGTCTTTCTTTTCTGTTTTTCATTACTTATTTCCTATGTAGAATTTCTTCAGTCGTGTTATTATTATATAATACTATATAGTGTGTGTGTGTGTGTGTGTGTGTTTGTCAAAAATTTTTTGACAGGAGGATTACTCACGATAGATGAATTTTGTTTCTAACGTATAGAAAAAAAAACATACATACATACATACATATGTACGTACATATGTACATAGATATATACGTACATATATTACGCGAAAGCTTTCACCTCATATCAGTGGTCCATACTGAAAGATCGATCGAACTCACATGTTTCCTCTTTTCCCTTTTTCATCTTCTACCTTCTGACCCTCCCCCACTCTCTCTCTCTCTCTCTCTCTCTCTCTCTTTCTCTCTCTCTCTCTTTCTCTCTCCTGTGTATCTTTTTTCATAACCCACAGGAACGGATTTTCTTTCTTGGTTATTACTAGCCAGTTTTCAGTATTCGTTTCATAAAATTTTACTGTTATGATTCGGATGTCTTTGAATCATTTATATATACTTGTTTGTGTGTGTGTGTTTGCATGTGTGCTATACAGAAAATTGAAATAGACTTGCAAGCTCCCAAGTGAATTAATTCGAATCAAATAGTCGTCAGAATTTTTCCTCGTTTCTATAAAAAAAAAAAAAAAAAAAAAAAATAATAATAATAATAATAATAATAATGATGATGATGAAAAAATAAAAAGAATGATGGTAAGAATTAAAGTTAAGCTATTATTGTTTTTAATAGTTTACTTTAATTATATTTAAATAAATGTTAATATATATATATATATATATATATATATATATATATACATGCATGAATTTATTTCATTTTATTTTTCATTTCTTTTTTCACAAAATTTTTATTCTTTCATTTTCTAAGGAATTAATTCGTCAATTGCGTACTCCGATAGTAAGTAAAAAAATATTATACCTCGTGTATAAGTACATATATTACAATAAGTAAAAGATACTTATTACAATTAAATACAATTATATATTACAACATAAATAATAAACATTGTAACCTTTTATATATTGTCGTCGTATAATTTCTTGCAATAAAAACAAATAAACAAATAAACGAACGAACGAACGAACGAAAGGAATGTGTATAAAAGAAAAACAATAAAAAGGAACGAGAAACGAGGAATTGTTTTAAAAAGATTTACAAAAAAAAAAAAAAAAAAAGGAAAAAGAAAATAAAAAAAGAAAAAGTTTGTTCAAATACGTTAAAGTCGTAAGCGATGTATACGCGCGCTTTGATTGGTTGGTTGATAACGGTCGTTGGGGTTAGTGAGAGGCGGCATGATGGAGAGGGTGGTGGTGGTGGTGGTGGTGGTGGTGGTGGTGGTAGTAGAGGGGGTTGGCAAAAGAGATAAAGAATCGCGTTGTCTAGTGTGTAGTGGATTGGGGGTGGTGATGGTGGTGGTTGGTGATGGTGGTGGTGGATTAGGAGGGAAAGAGGTAGGGTCAGAAAACGTTTCTGATTCTCCGAGGATTTTATTCTGAAAATGGCGAAAAAGAGTGACTGACGTAGAGAGGAGGAAGAAGGGGGGGTGGGGTTGCCGCGACAGGAGAGAGGGAATTGGTATAAACTAAGAGGGGTGGGGATGGGGTTAAAGTGGCCCATTCGTGCTTACACAAGAATTCGCATGCTTTTTATATGCGTTTACAGAAACGACGGAGTGTCTCATTCATAAAAAAAAAAAAGAAAAAAGAAAAAGAAAAAAGAAAAAGAAAAAAAAAGATCGAGTGGGCTTTCTTTTTTTTTTCTTTTTTTTTTTTTTTTTATCTATCTCTATCTCTCTATCTGTGTCTCTCTTTCTCTCATGTTCTTTTTCTTTTCTCTTTTTTCCTTTTTTTTTTTTTTTTTTTTTTTTTTTTTTTTTTTTTTTTTTTTTGTTTTCTTTTGTCCTTTTTTTGAGACGAAGATTTTCCCCAAACGTATGATAAAATGGAAACAAATCGTGATCTCTTTTCGTCCTTAATATCTTACGTTTTCTTTTTTATTTATTTATTTATTTTTCTTTTTTTTTTTTTTTTTTTTGTAATAAGAAAAACGAGAAGAAGGAAAAAAGGAAAATTGACAAATAAATGATGTAACGAGTGAAATGAAATAAAATGGGAGAAAGAAAGAATGCGAATTCGAAAATATATCCTATGTTATTTATTTGGATAATTTTTCTTACTTCATCAATTCTCTCTCTCTCTCTCTCTCTCTCTCTCTCTCTCTCTCTCTCTCTATTTTTTTCCCTCCTTTTTTCTTGCGCTTTAAATTTCTATTTCTCTATCCATTGGTAGGCTATCGGGTTGCATTTATCGGGCAATTTAAAAGCAGGCCGCCCTTCCCATCCCATGCATATCCATCCACCTATCCGCCCCCTCGCCCCTTCCCCCAAAGTCCCTTAACTTTTAATATCCGCTGTTAATAGCCCTTTCAGCACGAGTTAATCTGATTTTCCATTTTTTTTCCCCTCTTCTTCTTTTTTTTTTTTTTTTTTTTTTTTTATCCCGAGGTTTTCCCGTCACGCCTACTGGGCCGTAGGTTAATTAAACTAATTGGACGAGTGCATGGCCGCGTTTAGAATCTACTATGAGAAAAAAGAGTGAGAGAGAGAGAGAGAGAGAGAGAGAGAGAGAGAGGAAGTGATAGGGTTGGTGAGGTTAGTGTGAGGGGGTGGGACAAGGGTGACACACCCGTACGCGAGTAATTTTCTTTGTTCTCTCTCTCTGTCTCTCTCTCTCTCTCTCTCTCTCCCTCTCTTTTTACAGATCTTTCTATATCTCTCTATCACTTTCTATGGCACGTTTAACTTGATTAAATATCCCTTTGTCACAATTCGTCTATTGAAGAAGAAAAAAAAAACAAAGAAAGAAAGAAAGATAAGGAAAAAAAAAATGTGACTACGGATAATAATGGCGAATCGATATATCGACTCATCGCTTCTATTGTTTTTCTATCATTGTACACAAGGGATAAAATTACTATTACTACTACTATCACTACTCTACTACATTACTACTACTACTACTACTACTACTACTAATCTAATACTAGTGTTAATAGTATTAGTACTAATACCAATACTAATACCGGTACTACGAGTCACGAATACGTTCGTTAATCGATCGATTCTAAATAGGGGTGTGGTATGATACGATGGGGTGGGATAGGGTAAGAATAAAAAAAGAAAAAATAAGAGAAGAGAAGAGAAGAAAAATTTCAACTTCGTGTTCTTTTTGTATTCCTTCAACATTAATTTTATTTAAGAATTTTTGTTCTTTTCGTGATAGTTATATTTTTCTTTTCTTTTCTTTTCTTTTCTTTTTTGTGCGTGGTTTTATTTTCGGTTTTTTCTTTTTCTTTTTCTTTTTTTCCTATTCTCTTTTGGTTCTTCGTTCGTCTTCTTCTTATTACGGGGAAATGATTTTTCTTTTCTTTTTTCTTTTTTTTTTTTTTCCCTTTTCTTTCCTCTTTTTTTTATCATCGAAAAATTATTAAAATGATACTGCATTAATATGAATTTCGATAATAATCATTTTCATTTAATTATATTTCAAAAACATGCTTTCGTCTATATATTTGTATATCCTTTAGTGTACACGTACACACAGATAGATAGATAGTTACAAACACATATGTAACATATATATATATATATATGTATGTATGTAAATTCGTGTTTTGGAAGGATATGTTGATACATACAAATGTATATATGTATACACATGTAACATGTAGTTATTTGATGTTTCGAAAACGATTTTCCTTCGCACGGATTGCGTAGAATTTTTTTTTAACGTTTTCTTTTTTTATTTCTTTTTTTTTTTTTTTTCATCTTTTTTCTCTTTTTTTTTTTTTTCTTTTTTCTTTTTTTTTCGGCCACGTTGCTTCAGCCGAAAGAGGATTATGCAAATTTCGATTACCCCTATCGCGGTTTCGTCAGGAGATACGTGTAAAAGAGAGAAAGAAAGACAGACAGAAAAGAGAAAGAGAGAGACAGAGAGACAGAGAGAGAGAGAGAGAGAGAGAGAGAGAGAGACAGTAAATATCGTAATCTTTGTCTCTCTCTCTCTCTCTCCTTCTCTATCTTCTATCACTCTCACACCAAAATTTACCTCTTTTCCAACAAGTGCGACGTGATTCTAACGATCGTAAAGGGACGACGACCATTGTCGAAGCGAAACTTTTTGATAAAAGTAATCGAGAAAGAGAGATCCACTTTTGTGGACAATCAAACAGAACTATCCCTTTCTCTTTCTCTCTCTCTTACACATAGACATCCCACACGATCTCTCTGTCTCACACACATACACACACATTTTCTCATACGCGCTAACATTCATAGAATCATGAAAAACTTTTCAAGCACGCTTCTAACGAGCTTTAGAAGTGTTTGCTCTTTTTCTTTCTTTCTCTCTTTTCCTCTCTCCCTCTCCCTCTCTCTCTCTCTCTCTCTCTTTGTTGGTAACTATGCCGATATAAATTTCTTCTACCATTTTTATATTAGCCATTTTTAATGATTACACACTCACACTATTAACGTTTTAAACCGCATGCATATATCCATACATACACACATACATACATACATATACACGTCATTTAAATTCTAATGAACGTTATAAAAAATTTTTATCGTCCAACGATAAGGAATTTTTATAGGCAAATTTTATGATTAATAGAAAAAAACGATCGTAGAAGGGATAGGGGGTGGGGGGAGAAAGGAGAGGTGTAATTATTACGAAGTAATAGTAAAGAATATAAAAGAGAATAGAAAAATTCGAGAATCGTTGTTGTGTGTGTGTGTGTGTGATGTGTTTTTTTTTTTTTCTTTTATTGAACATTTTAAATATAGTCGATTAAAAACGAAAATCAAAAATAGAGAAAGAGGGGGAAAAAAAAGAGAGAAAGAAATGTATTGTTTCAAAAATTTCACGAAAAATAAAATTTCAACGATAATAATTAATTCGAAAAATTATTTCTCTTTCTCTCTCTCTCTCTCTCTCTCTCTCTCTCTCTCGTCTTCAAGTTGACACAAATACAATAACACACACACACACACACACAGAGAGAGAGACAGATAGACAAATAGAGACACATACATATATATACGTACATATATACGTACGTATGTACGTACATAAAAATATAGAAACAATGAGAGACAGGAAGATCAATTCGATCAATTCGATCAATTCGATCAATTCGATCAATTCGATCAATTCGATCGATTCGATCGATATCTACTTGACTTTAAGCACTTCGTCCTTCAACAACAATTCATCCTTTTAGACAATATCCGTTTATTTATTATCTTCGACGAACAGAAAACATACTTCTCGCAAATCAATATTAGTAACATCAGCAATAGTACTACTACTACTACTATTACTAATGGTAGTGTAGTAATAGTATATAGTAGTATCGACAAATTACAATGGTGGGGATGTAATAATGAGGGGTGGGGGTTAAAAAGAATTGAGAGTAAGAGAGGTAAAAGACTATAGTCAAGAAGGTGGAATAAACGAGAAGTACCACTCGTTTCATCTTTACGAATTTCTTTGGCCCTTTCATTTTTACCCTCTTACCACTCGACCTCTCGACCTCATATCATTCTATATCACATCCTTTAAACCATCATCCATTTTCAGACTTATCCTATATATATATATATATATATATATATTTTTCGTTTTATATTCCTCCATCCAACTTATTTTTTTCTTACGAAAACATTTACACACGCGCACACATCTATATATATATGTATGTATGTATAGAGCATAAATATTAACGCATACACATATACATATATAAAAATATGCATAACAATAAAAATATGACTTTTGAAACACGCGTAGTATGCTTTTACTAACCCATTTCTAACACCTTAAGGGTTAAGTACATTTACCATTTTTCCTTTTCCATCTTTTCGTTTCTTCTATATTTCTCTCTTTCTCTCTCTTTATCTATCTATCTATCAATCTATCTATCTATCTATCTATTTGTCTCTCTTTCTTTCCCCCTCGAAAGAAAAGAAAAGAAAAAACAAAGCTAAAGGAATCTCGTTTCACGAATCTGTACGAAGGCAATAAACTTCTTCTCCTCCTCTTTCTTTTCTTCCTCCTCCTCCTCCTCCTCCTCCTCCTCTTCCTCCTCCTCTTTCTCCTTCAGCTCATCCTTCTGCCCGATTTCGAAACAATAGATCGTCGTTTCGATTCATTTTATCGATTTTCTTCTCTCGAAATAGACTATCCATCGAGGTGGGTAAAATCCTTGTGTGAGATAAGTGAAAAGGAAGAATAAAGAGAGCGACGTTGTTCGATTTAAGGGATGCGAAGAGTTGATGGTGGGGGACGATGAGGGGTTAAAGAGACTGAGGAAAAAGTCAAAGGGGTATTATTGGTACTGGTACTGCTGTCACTGCTGCACTGACGTTGATAATAAGATATATGATGGGATAAAGATAAGATAACATTTTATTGAAAGGATTCAACATGACTTTTTTTTATTTGAATTTTATTTTATATATATATATATTTCTTTTACATTTATTCATTTATTCATTTATTTATAAATATGTATTTATTTTTATTGAAATAATATCATAAATTTTTATGTTCAAATGGCGATACTTTTTAAAAGTAATCAGCTCTCTCTCTCATTCTCTCTCTCTCTTTTCGTAGCTCGAATAATTAATATCATTAACGGCTCTCTTGAATTAATTGAATTTTTATATCGCCTACATTTTCTTTCTTTTCCATTTTCCTTTTTCTTCCATCTTTTTTTTTTTTTTTTTTTTTTTGTTCTATTTATTATAGAAACATATTAAAAAAGTATCACGAACTTTTACGGTCGAATGGAATTATATTTTCTTTTCTTTTTTTTTCTTCTTTTTTTTTCTCCTTCCCCCTTATCCCCCCACCTATTAGAATTTATTAAAATAGTATTACGAACTTTTAACACTACCAATGACGATATTTCCTTCTCTTTTTCTTTCTCTCTCTCACTCTCTCTCTCTCTCTCTCATTCAATAAATAAAATTAACAACCCCCGCCCCTCTCCCTCCCCCTACTTTTCCTCGTTTCTACTTCATCGAACTTATATCCCGATTGTATCCTTTATATTTCTCCCCTCACTCCTCCTAATCTCTTCTCTCTTTTTTTTTTTTTTTTTTTATATATTGAAATTTTATTGAAATAATATTACGAACTTTTATGATCGATTTAATGACGGTACTATAAATGATTACGGGGATGAATGATGGGGATGATGAGATAGATTAGTTAATGATCACGAACTTTTTTTATTTTCTCTCTCTCTCTCTCTCTCTCTCTTTTTATTTTAATGATTGTAATTAATATCATTAACTTCTCATCGACTTTATTGGGTCATGCTTGGCTATATTCTATTTCATTTTATCTTCATCTCTCTCTCTCTCTCTCTCTCTAGCTTTCAAACTATATGTTTATCTATCTATCTATCTCTTTTACTCTCATACCGATATCAGATACGCCGGGTTTAACCTTCCATAACAGTAATCAGGAAAGTTCGATGCGCTTCAACTCATGGATGATCGCTTTCTATGGTAACTTTGATCAAACCACCATGGTGGTGTGCGGTACGATAGGATGGGAAACCATGAATATGATCATGATACGATATTTTATTAACCAGAAATCAAATATCATATTCTCCCTTTGTTTAATCAATTTTCTTCCTGTCTTCTCCCTCTCTCTCTCTCTCTCTCTCTCTTATTATTATTATTTTATTTTTCTTTTTTTTTTTTATATCATTTGATTGTCTACCTTTATAATATTTATTAAAAATTTTTGTCATGAACAAATACTAAATTTATATATATTTTTTTATATATATGATGTGTGCGTTTGTATATATATATATATATATGGAGTTATATATATTGAAGTAAAAAAATAAAATGACACGATAAAGTGTCAAACGCACGGATTGACTATTTCAATCGTTTCTGGCTACGAACAAAATATCACCGAATATTTCACCGATGGTTGTTGGGGTGGGGGGAGGGGTTGGAAGGGAAATGCGTAAACATAATCCCACAGGAGTATAGTAGTAGTAATAAGAATGGTGTTGCAGTCGTTTCTCCTCTGTGTTTTCGTTTCTTAGCTTTAGCATACCATCGACAAGTCTGTCGTTCAATCGATTTTCGATGTCCTTTTAAAATCGGTTCAACGTTATCGTACTATCAAACGTTTAACGATATTTTCTTAAACGAAAACGAGAAAGGAATTTACATTTTGACGCTCGATATATATATATATATACTCAGTTTTTTATTTTTCTTCCTTTTTTCTTTTTTTTTTTTTTTGTTTTCTTCTTAATTTATTTCATCGTTAAAAATTACATCTCGTAAACGACATTTTTATATTTGTTCGAGAAAGTCGAATTAATTTTGTCATCCTTTTTCCATTTCCTTTATCCTCTCTCTCTCTCTCTCTCTCTCTCTCTCTCTCTCTCTATTTTTTCTTTCTTATATTCAGCAGCTATCTATCTTTCTATCTAACTTCGATAAAATGTTTCCTCTTTCCGGTTGTATCGATAATATCGAGAAAGTGAGTGAGAGACAGAGACAGACAGAGAGAGAGAGAGAGAGAGAGAGAGAGAGAGAGAGAGAGAGAGAGAGAGAGAGAGAGAGAGATTTTCCACGCTTCGAATGGCAACCGGAAAAAGCAGATCCGCTGGCAACGACGTTTTTCCTGGACCTTCTTTAAATTAATATCATCGATGAACGGAATCGTATTCTGTGTCCGATAAACTGGAAAATTCGAAAACGCTTCCTCCATGAGAGACACGTGCGAGAGATAATATCTTCCCTCTCTTCCTCCCCAGCCCACTCCCTCTAACCCCACATCCCTCTTTATCCTACCTGCCTACTCTTTTTATTTCTTTTTTTTTTTCTTTCTTTATTTTTCTTTTTTTTCCTGTCCTTTTTTTTTTTTGTCGTTCACTCGACCCTGTAATAAAAAGATTAATGTAAGGTAATTGAAGATCAATCAGAAGACAGTAATTGCTTTTCCTTTTTTTTTTTTTTTTTTTTCTTTTTTTTTCTTTTTTTTTTTTTTTTAGAAACAATTAAATAAATTTTTTGAGTCGTTTGAAAGAAATTTTATTTTTCCACTTTGAGTGAGAAATATTATCGGAATATTTTTGCTCGTAATCCTTTTGATTTTTAATACCAGTTAAAAAAAAAACATATATATATATATACATCATTGATACATACCAATATTTTCTCTTTCCCAAAGAAAAAGAAAAAGAAGGAGGAAGAAAAAATCTGACCTTTAAAATAAAAATTTGTTTCAATCGTTGAAAAGTAAGAGATCGAAATATTCACATTTCTAGTTTTAACGTAACTTGCTCATATATGTACACACATACATACATATATATATATATATATATATATATATATATATATGCGTATACATAGATATTTACTCTATGTACAGAAGAATATATATATATATATATGTACGGTTCAATTCTCGAATGCAATTGAAACGTTTCGATACGATTCGAAAATCGCCGAGTTGTACGGAATTTGGTCGTAGTCGATACGTTAGATTCTATTTTATGTTCTCTCTATCTCTATCTCTATCTATCTATCCATCCATCTCTTTCTCTCTCTCTCTCTCTCTCTCCCTCTCTCTCTCTCTTCAATGTAACGCGATAAACGCGTTAGCGATTCAATAAAGTGCATCGTTGCGTTCGTACAATCAAACCAAAACACACTATGCTCAAAATGCCTGCTGGTAGTTAAATGTTAAACATTTCTTTTCTTCATTATTATGAAATGGTCATGGAAAATGGAATAATTTGATTCGTCAGATCGATCGATCAATGAAATCTTTATTCGAGATTTATCGAAGGTTTATTTGGAAAGGGAAAAAAAAACAATGCAAATTTTTGTTCTCTCTCTCTTTTTTCTCTTTTTTTTTTTTCTCTTCTTTTTTTTTCTCTTTTTCATTTTTTTTTTTTTTTCAATCGCGACATTCATCCTCTAATTTTGCTAGAAAAAAATTCTTTTCAGGACGTTCGGTTTATCGTCATCATTTATTTGCAAATTATTATTATTCGAATTTTTTTCTTTCTTTTTTTACGACTGATTTAATGGAAATGTTTTTATTCAAAAATTTGATTAGACATTTACCGAGCAAAATTTATTGGAAATTTTTCGATCGGCGAATTTATCTTTAGAAAATTTATTAATAAATTCAATAGACAAAATTTGCACCGTTTGACGCGTTGAAATTTTTTTTTTTTTTTTTTTTTTTTTGGCGATATAATTAACTATTAAACTGATGTAATCCATCGGAAAATGTTTATTATGAATATTCTGACTGATAAAATTTCCTTGATTAAAGTTCTTTGGAGATCATTTAAAAATAAACATTTCATCAATGAAATTTATTTTTTAAATATTACAATATTATTTTATAGAATTTATTTATTTGGAAAATTTTTAATTACGAATTTATTGTATATATAATATATATGTATGTATATATATATATATCGGATAATATTTATTTCGATTTAATTGACAATTAAATTTTTAATTTATTAGAAATTTATTAAAGAAAAGAAATTAAATTGACGACGACAAAATTGATTGGTTGGAAAAATTTGTTATTGTTAATTCATTAAAAAAAAAAAAAAAAATAAATAAATAAATAAATAAATAAATCTTTTACCAAGTATATCTACGAAAAAAAAATTTTCTCTTTCATAAATTCTATTCTAAAATACAGTCGCTGAATGTATTCTCCTACGGCCAGCCCTTCCACTGCCTTCGAATCGTTCAAAAAAAAAAAAAGAAAGAAAAAAAAAATAAATAAAAGATATTAAAACAAATAATGGATTGTATTAAAAATCAAGGATAAACATTTCTTGGAATATCTTTTAAATTCATTTAATACAATTCAGATATAATCTGAATAATGTTATATAGAAGAGAGAGAGAGAGAGAGAGAGAATCTTTTAACGAGCCACTTGGGATACAACAACCAGAGAATATCGATATTATAAATCCACCATTGTTCGGAATACTCAAAATACGAGAAAATTCGCATTATTAAACAATAATAACAAACTAATTCCATTCGAAAGGTATTATCATTATTATTATTATTATTATTATTATTTATTATTATTATTATTATTATTATTATTATCTTTTATAATTATCATTGGTGTAATAACACTTACACACACACACACATATATATATATATATATATGTTCAAATAGAACAATTAATTTAATGTTTTACAATTAAATTGTAATTAAAACAATATATTCTTACTTTAATCCTCGTCATCAGTTTTACTTAATTTTCTTTTTCCTTTTTTTATGGAGCTCATTTAATCAAGGATCATTTTTTAATTTCGATCATTATTTTTTTACGAATATTTATTTATTTATGTTTACGCGCGCGCACGTTTATATGTGTTTATTGAGTTTCGTAAAAAAAATCTGCAAATGTGTATTAATGAAATAATTAGGTTAATAGATAAAAATCATCATTGTCATCGATCGTTATCGGTCGTCATTGTGTGTCATCGTAATGATTATGTTCAATCTGATCGATAGAGAAAATACGTGAAGCAGCTTTTAAATGGTCGATTAGTCGTTGATCGAATCGCGCGGACCTATTGACCTAAATAAATCAAAGTAACCATCACCTCCTGTGTGTTATCAAACAATTAACTCACAAATAGCCAATTGGCCCATCGTTGTTTAATATAAAAGCTAGAAGATTGTTTATTTGTTCTTTAATCATTTTCTTCCAATCATTTTCTTTTACTTTTATGTTTTATTCATTATTTTTTTTTCTCCCTCTTTTTCTCCTTTTTTTCTTTTTTTTTTTTGCTTCGTAATCAAAACCATGTTTCGATTAAAATAATGACAAAAATATATAAAGAATTAAAAAGAAATTAAAGAGAAGAAAGAGAGAGAGAGAGAGAGAGAGAGAGAGATGAAAGAAAGAAAGAACAAAAGAGTGTAATTAAAAAAGGAAGAAAAAAAAAAAAAAGAAAATACACAAATTGAATCTAATAAACGAGAAGCAAAGAAGCATATAAAAATAACGCTTGTTACTAACCTCCAAAAGTGAGAGAGATAGAGGTAGATAATAACATGGAGTTGAGAGTTAAACTGATGTGGAAAAAAGAAAAAAAAAAAAAAAGAAAAAGAAAAAGAAAAAAGAAAAGAAAAAAGGAGAGAAAGAGATAGAAAATGTCCTTCCAGCGTGTCAGAGGGATTAACATTCCGCGAAGAATCTTAATCTCTTTTACGCGATCTCATTTTCCAGGTAGAGAAGCCGAGCTTTTCACCCTCTCTGGAAACCACATTTTCCCTTTCCATCATCTCTCGGCCCCTCCTTTCCTCATCCTTACTTCCCCTTCCTCTTCCCCTTCCCCCCCATTACTCTCTCATCCCAGGACAACGAAATCACGTCGTCGGACCGAGAAAATCATTGGTATACTGGAGTCGACTAAGAAATTTCTTATCTTCCTTGCTGTGCTCGTCCTACTAACAATCAACCCTCTCTCGACCAACCAACCAACCAACCAACCAACCACCCGTCACTCTTATTCCCTATCCTATCCTATCCTATCCTATCCTATCCTATCCTATCCTATCCTATCCTGAATCCTATTCCTAATACCCACCCTCCTTTATCCCACCTCCCTTACACCCCCCTCCTCGCTCCTTCCATCGTTCATCATTTTTCTCAAGAAAGTTTTACCTTACCTTCGAAAGATATGCACTTCTCGAGTTACTCGATGGAAAAAAGGTGTTTACGCGCAATGCGGTGAGGGGGAGGGGCTGAGGATTGATTTAGAAAAAGACAACAAAGAAAAATATATTCCTTCGTCGAGTTTCGATCTACGTATTGTATTAGAATTATTCTTTTTTTTTTTTTTTTCTTTTTTGTTTTCTTTTTTCTATTTTCTTTTCTTCCCTTCTTTCTTTCTTTTCTCTTGGTTTTCTTTTTTGTTTTTTTTTGTTTTTTTAATTTTTTGAAAGATACCGACTTTGACGTATCCATTGGAATTTTTTTGAATTTTTTAAAAATAACGTCGAGTTGTATGTGCGCGAGTTCGAATTTTTTTTTTTTCTTTTGGTTATTTATTTCCTTTCGTTTTTTTTCTTTTTTTTTATAAATTAAATGCATATATATTATCGAGTTTGACGTACGTATTCAATCGTACGTTCTCTCGTTTCTTTTTTTTTTTTTTTTTCCTTAAGACACCCTGTATATCTTTCGGCCTTGTATCTCTTTCCCCCTCTATTTTCTCTCTCTCTCTCTCTCTCTCTCTCTCTCTCTCTCTCTCTCTCTCTCTACATATATATATATATATGTCTGTCTCTCTTTTTAATGCAAGACCATTTACCATCGGAGCAGAAGCCTTAACCTCACTTTTCTTCTTCATCTTACATTCACCTAGAGTCAGCGTTAACTCTCTTTGACAACCGCCATTACTTTTATCCTTCAACTACGTCATAATGAATACATTATATAACGTAATCTAGTCACCAGAAGAGACAAGACTGTGAGAGAATAGAGAAAGAGAGAGAAATGAAGGACTATAGTGAAAGCAAGTTGAGGAATTAATTATCACATTAAATTTCTCTCACTCACTCTCTATCCTCCCTCTCCCCATTTCACTCTCTTTCTCACTCTCCTCTCATATTTTCCATTAGACTACTTCGACTCCATTATGGTTTAGAAGATATAGAAAACTAAGAGACAATATTCATACTTTGTATTATCGCTTATTAATAAAGTTAATAAATTGCTAATGTATAATAAATGTGATAGTAAAACTCTTGAATATTCTTTCTCTCTCTTTCTATCTTTATTTATTTATTTATTTATTTATTTATTTATTTATTTATATCTCTATTTCTCTTTTTTTATTTTCTTTTTAAAATGATTCCAAATTTATTATCAGATTGAAGTATATATATAGAAAATGGAGAATCAATATTCATAGCCTTGTGTTATCGTTATGTTACATGAAGCTGATACGTTGTTAGACTCTCGAGTATTTTGTATTGTGTGTGTGTGTGTGTGTATGTGTATCTATGTGAATGTGAATGTGAATGTAATAACTTCAATGCAAGATGTTTTCTTTGATGTCAGAGAAGATAATCGTTTCCGGATCTTTTTTCTTTTTTTTTATTTCTCTTTTTTTCCTTTTCCTTGCTTTTTCCTCTCATTTTCCTTTTTTTTTTTCTTTTCTTTTCTTTTTCGATTTACGAGTCTTACCGATTCTCTAGATGAATCGAGAATTTCGTTATATCGAGTGAATCGATCGATGCTTTCGATGAGAAAATTTATGAGAGAAATTTGGGCCACGAAGATAGCTAGTACGTTCTGTTCTATCGTTCAGTGAATATATTCAATGCATATATATATATATATATATGTGTGTGTGTGTGTGTGCATTTTTATATAAAATGTATATATATATATATATATATATATATATATATATATATATATATATATACATATATCATCTCATAAATATATGTATGCAATTATATATGAATATATTGTATTTATATTTATATATGTATAAGTGTATATATATATATATATATTATATATTATATGCTTATGATATATATTATATTAAATATAGTGATATATATTATACGCTAGTAATATATGTCGTACACTCTTTCTGTTTTCTTTTTTTTTTTGTTGGTAATATACATTGTACTAGTAATTTAGTATATTACTAATCGTTTGAACGATTCTTTTAAAATTGGCACATAGTTCTAATTATACACTCGAGATTATATAATGTTCTCCTTCTCTATCTCTCTCTATTACACACAAACAGAGCTTTTTTTTTTTTTTTTAACAAAAAATAAGGAACAAGAAAAAATAATCGATAATCGTTTTAAGAAATCAATGAACGAGGAATTAACGTTAGAAAAACTCTTCTGACAAATTTTCATTCGTATGATTTAAAAGTAAAAGATAGATAAATAGATAGATAGAGAGGGATAGAGAGAGAAAGAGAACAATAATCATTCTCCGATTCTCATTCATTAATCGTACGTTCGATTTATCGTCACAATACGATAAAATTGTATAAGAGAGGGATGTTATTCTTCTGGTCCTCGATGTCATCCTCGTTATTATTATCATTGTAATCATTATTATCATTATTATCATTATTGTTGTTATTTATATTGTTATTGTCGTATGATACGTCTGATAGAGATACTTTATACCGTGAGATAATTTAGTTACAGAGAGATTAAAACCAAAAAAAAAAAAATTATCAGCCAATGTCGATCCAATAACAATCCTTCTCGTCCTTCTTCCTCCTATTACTCTACCGTCTCTTATTCCTATTTCTCTAACTTCAAGCTACACCCCCCGTTCCCCTTCACCCCCGTTCCCCTTCACCCCCGTTCCCCTTCACCCCCGTTCCCCTTTACCCCCGTCATACCAACCACACATAGTTTTCGTGTCCTTCTTCATGCAATTCAGAAGTGGCATTCATTCGAAGCTACGAGAGACAGCTCTAATATTGACACCATTTTACAAGAGAGACAGAGAGACAGAGTGAATGAGAGAGAGAGAGAGAGAGAGAGAGAGAGAGAGAGAGAGAGAGAGAGAGAGAGAGAATGTGTATGATAGAGAGAAAGAGAGAATAGAATGTTCGAAGAGTACGATGAACGTACTTGGAGAAGACAGGCTTCGGATCCTCGATCAGCTGAGAGATAGAGATGATCGGTTGAATCAGAGAAAGAGAGAGATAAAGAGAGAGAGAGAGAGAGAGAGAGAAATGTAGAGTGAATGAGAGTGAGTGAGCGAACGAGATGAAGAGAAGATAACGGGCAGGTACTTGGAACAATTCGCGAGTGCCTTTGACAGTGATTGCGATCGTATTCAGACTATTCTCCTATCGTCTGGCACACAGAATCCCACTGTGATCCTATCACAACAACGATAATAAAATATATATATATATATATGTATGTATATATGTATGTTCGAGATATATGTGGAACGAGTGAGAGAGAGAGAGAGAGAGAGATTGTCGCGTTAAATCGTTCGACGAGATATATCGATTCCGTCAATAATCTCGTTATTTCGAGTACACTTAGCCAGTGTCAGAGCCAAGCCATTGACACGCTTTTCGATCTCCTCTCGAAAGGGTTCCGCCTGGTTTTGGCTTGCTTGGTTTGACATAGGTTCTCTCTCTCTCTCTCTCTCTCTCTCTTTCTCTCTTTCTCTCTCTGGTTCTTGTTAGTTGTTGTTGATGATAGATAGATGGATAGATGGATAGATGAATAGATAGATAGATAGATAGATTGATAGATGGTGGGAAATTTCGAAAATTTTTTTTTCTCTTCTCGCATTTACCCCCTACCCCTACGTTTTCTTCTTTTTTCTTCTTCTCTTTTTTCTTTTCTTTCTTTTTTTTTCACACATATATATATATATATATATATATATATATATATATAAATTTAGAAATGATACACGTAAATTAAATACTTGCAGAGATCATAAATAACAATAATAATAATAATAGATCTTTATTATTTATTTATTTTTTTATTTTTTATTTTGTTTTTTTTTTTTTTCAACGATTACCATAAATTTATAATATCAATAAATCCCAATGTACACGAGATATTTCATATTAATAGAAATTAAAAATTCAGCTTATCTAAATTAAAAATCCAAAAGATCTCTCGTAGATCAGAATTAATGAAATAATAAATCTTTATCTTCTCTTTGTTTTTTTTTTATATTCAAATTATGATTTAAACATTACAATGACGATTCTGATTGATAATTTTTATCTCTCTCTCTCTCTCTCTCTCTCTTATTAAAAAGAAAAAAATACAAAAAGGAAGAAGAACAGGGGAAAAGAAAAATAGAACAATAACATAGATCCATCATCGTAGTATTGATCGTTGCCGATTTGAAAAAAAGAAAAATGATGAAAACAAAAATGAGAAAAAGAAGAAGAAATAGAAAGAAAAAAGAGGAAGAAATGATCTCTCTCTCTCTCTCTCTCTCTCTCTCTCTCTCTCTCTCTCTCTCTCTCTCTCTCTCTCTCTCTCTCTCTCTCTCTCTCTCTCTCTCTCGAAACGAATAAACTCATATTTCTCGGAAACGTTGACGTTTTATGAACGTTGCAATTTCGAACTAGCAAAACATTAATCACTGTATACATACCCCGGTATAGATTGAGTAGTAGAGGAGGGTTTTGATGATGGGTGGTGATGGGAGATAGAAATGAGAGTAGTAGGAAGAGTTAGGATGATGCTTGGTGTTGGGTATGGGCTCTGTTGAGGAGGGATGGATGGTGGAATATATAGGGATTTGGGAGATGAGGGATGGAGGATAGAAGGGATGAATTATACGGAGAAGAGAGATGAATTGTTATAGGGCAAATGTCGGCGTTCATCGATGCGAGAGCAACGGTAATTAGCACGCTTTACAAGCAACAAATTGTTACGACGCTTTAACTTGAAATAATAGAAGCCGAAAAGCTTTACCTCGCCGTTTTAAACGGCCAATAATTATGGACCAATGAAAATCCGATCTAGTTCGTTTCGTTTCGCTTATTGTGTCGTGTATCGTATTGGTTAATGAAACGAGTAAATAACGATCCTTTCAACACCCTAATAAACTTCGATAGATATTATTCAATGAGATATATATACTTCTTTTTCTCTTATTTAACATTCTCTCTCTCTCTCTCTCTCTTTTCTCTTTTCTTAATATTATTTTCGTGTGAAATGATTGTCGTAAAAGAAAATGGCGACGGAAATCAAAGACATTGTTGCACATAACCTATATTTTTTTTTTTTTTTTTTTTTTTTATAATAATATAATAAATAGCCGAGTCTTTTTTTCTTTTTTTTTTTGAGATTTTAATTCACGACAAAACAAATATGCCTGCCAAAGACGAATAACACAATCAAATCCTATCTAATGATTTATCCTCGTTAATTATTATTGTTATATTTGTAAGTTGACTGAAATCGATGTCTCGATTAATTCGATTATATCGATGGTAATGGGTTTGTTCGTAGAACGTGTATAATATATATATATATATATATACATTTTTTGTTCTTGTTTCTTTTTTACGATATTACAGTATATACGCGTGTATAGACAATTAATGGAAACGTGTATGAATAATGAGAACTGAAATTAAAAAAAAAAAAAATAAATAAATAAATAAATAACCCCTACTTCCTACTCTTCCCCCCGCCCGTAATAATTTACAGGTATAATTCATCGGCTTAATCGAGTGTTTCAAATTGCAATCAATTTTATCGATTGACTAAGGAAACAAATTTAATAATTCATAACTATTCTTTACCGATGGTTATGACGACATTTGACCGAAGAAAAAAAAAAAAAAAAAAAAAAAGAAAAAAAAAACAGAATACATAACCTATATACGATATCGACAGTTGAACAAAAAAAAAGAAAGACAAGAAAAAAATTACGTATTATAAAGTACAACAAATAATTTATATATAAATAAGTCCTCTCTCTTTTTTTTTTTTTTTTTTTTTATATGTCCCTTTTTTCCCTTATACTTTTATTACGCTGATTCGTGCATTAAAGACGAATAAACTCGTATGTTATGTGTCATAAATCATGTTAGGTTTTGTAACGGTATATTTTCTAGCTTTTACTATATATCATCGTTATATGACGTAATCGAAAATCGATCGAGATCCCGACAAGTCCAGTCTACGCTACACACACACACGCACACACACGCACACACACACACATATATATATATATATATATATATATATATATATATAAAATATATACACATGATGCGTTCTCGTTGACATTTTACAGTCGTGGTAAACGGAAACAGGCTGACAAAACGAGAGTGGGTTGCTAAAGGATGGAAAGGGGGAGTAAAAGAGATGGTTGTGTAGGTCTAGAGGATAGAGGAGGGTGGGGTTGTGTTGCGCATTCGCATTGTCGTGTTTCTGCTTTCCATCCGATCGTAGATAACTGTGAACGATAAGAGAAAGGACGTTTGTCATTCGACGCGTCGAACTCATTGCCATAAACACCGATCTATCTGGACACTGACAAAGATAAAAGATAATACATATCTCTTGTTACACTTCTCTTTCTATTTTTCATTTTTTCTTTCTTTCTTTCCTTTCTTTTTTCTTTTTTTTTTTTTTTCTTTTTCTTTTTTTCACAATGGGATATGTTATGAATTATTCGTAGGAAATAAAATGAATGATGTTGGAATAATATATATATATATAAATATTTCTATTGGAAATAAAAAAAAAAGAATGAAAAGAGAAAGTGAATTCTAACATTGACAATTTCCTTCGACAAAGTATAAATCTATTCTAACTTTACCAACCAAGGAATTTCAAGTTTCGATTGGATATCGCAAACTTTATATTTATAAAAAGGAAAATGAAACACCCGGTATGTGAATGATAAACTATACTTGACTAGTTCAATTGACTACTTCCGGCCGACTCTGATATGTGTCTTCTCCGTCGATCGGATTCAAGAAAAACTTTTACGAAGGACAATACACAACCAGAAACATCTAAACTATATATGTATATATATATATATATTCCTATGGAGTATATAAACAACGATGACCAGAAGAGAGGTCAAACTTATTCCACTCTATCTTTGTTCATTTTTTAAAACGACAATTGACTATGTATGTGTGTTAGAGAAAGATAGATGAATAAAAAGAGAGAGAGAGAGAGAGAGAGATTTTACGTACGGGGTGAATCAAAAAAAAAAAAAATATATATATATATTTTTTTTTTGCCAATTTTTACAATCACAATTAAAATCTTTTTGGATAATTTTTTTATTATAACCAGACCAGACAGTTAATGAAATTTCTATAAAATTTTACTGACCGTATAAAGGCCTGCAGTGTTTCTTCTTTTCTTCTTTTCTTTTTTCATTTTTTTTTCACTAATCTTAAAAAGGAAAAAGAAAAAAGAAAACAAAGAAGTTCATACTTCAATAAAGTCTCGAAGGAGTAATTGATATGAAAAGGGGAGAAACAAAAAATGAAAGGAAAAAACGAAAGAATGAAAAGGAAAGAAAAGAAAAAGATAGACAACAAAGCGAAATGAGTAGTGGGAATAGGGGAAAAAGATGTCACCTGAAGAAATTTTTTTGTCCCACCCAGTAGAAACGAAAATGGCAAAAGAGAAACCAAAGGCAATTTCGAGCTTCTTTCAAAAAGATTTGTTTGTATATGTTGTATGCATATACGTATATATATGCATTACATACATATACGTAGTTGTGTGTAGATGTGTGTGTGTGTGTGTGTGTTTAGGTTGTATAAGTTGTGTAATAGAAACAACACAACACGTGAAACGTGGTTGTGTTTGATTCAAATAGAAGAACTTTGCGGAACATTCGAGTTGGAAAGTCGGCTAGCACTATTGCAAGCGAAGAAAAAAAGGGAAAAAAAGAGAACGAAAATTGAAAAGAAAAAAGAAAAAAAAAAAAAAGAAAAAAAGAGAAAGAGATGAAAAAAAGAAAAGGCAACTCGTCCGTCCGTATGCTTTTCAATTTATTTTCCTTTCGTCCTTCTTCATTTATGACGTGAACTCAAATTGAATTTTTCCTTCTCTTTGGGCTTCCCTCCCTCCCATCTTCTTTCCCTGGTCCATCTCGTTATAAAGAGAAAGACAGAGTGAGAGATTTCATTTAAAATTAGTTTAAGATCGTTTGAACATACGTATCTTCATTTTTGATTTTCATTTTCAATTGGAATTGAATTACTGTTGTCAATGATCATCAATGATTTCTTTTTGTATTAATTTTAATATCAAGATTGTATATACTATATAATATATATGGTTTTTATTGTTTTATATATAATTTGTTTTTTATACATACTTCAAAACTTTCCATGTATAATTATATTTTTTTTTTCTTTCCAATAATTTCCCATAGATCAATAGATCTAACTATTTTTATACATAAATTTTCTATAATATTTTTCTAGATCATATATATATATATATACATAAAATCTGTTATATTGTAGAAAATAAATTCTCATACATTTTTATTTGTCATTATTTGCACTACATCATTATCATCATTATCATTATCATTATTATTATTTGTTTGGAAAATATTCAAAGGGTTAATTTAAGAAAATAATTTATTCAAGATGAAAGATTTTGAGATTTTTTCATCCTCAAGTCGAATGATAAAACCCATCGAGACCGATCGTTGTTGTTTTAATCTTTGTACCTCCCTTTTGCATACTTACTTTATGGTAATTTGTATATTCAAAGTCCGTGTATTATCTATATAAACTAACAGAAACTAGGAGAGACATTACAAGGAGAGGTAAAGAGAAAATACTATTTGCTAGGAGCATAGTATTTCCGGGTTTCACGTTATTGCATGGCCTAATACTACCTTCTACCTTAGACCTAAGCCTAGCCTATCTAGCCGAGCCTAACTTTCTGTTTCAAGATGGCTCAAGAAAGAAAAAGATTTGCTTGAAATGAAAAGAGAGAAAAATAAAAAGAAAAGATATATGAATTTAATAAATGAAGAAATAAAAGAGAGAGAAAGAGAGCGAGAGAGAGAAATTTTATCGAGAAAAAGTCCAAATATATTTTATATATATATATATATATATATATATATATATATATATTTTGGTATACTGTACTAATACCTAATTATATGTTAAAATTATTATATTGATCTTTTATTATATATTAATACTATATGATATATATTCGTATAATAAAATCATATAATATCATATAGTGATACAATGTGATATTATAAAAAAAAAAAAAAGAAACAAATTAATATGAAATAATAAAATATATGTTTTAATATATTATAATATATGCATGTATCATACATTAATACATAAATGAATTCATGTGTATATTTCTGTCCAATTTTTTTTTTTTTTTTTTTTTTTTTTTTTTTTAAATTTTCTTGTCGACATTTACCGATCGGCATAAATATCAATTTTTTCGATTTATTATTCCCCTCTTTTATCTCGTCCATGAGATTTATTTATCAAAAGAAATATGATATTCCGTGTTACATGTTGATACATTTAAACGAATTTAAATTTCATATTGTTCAAATTATTCTGCATTTATTTATTCAAAATTTTATTATCCAGTGTAATTGAATAAAACTTATACGAGAATCACGATCAATACACATACACAACACACATTGACTTTGTTGCACATTTTTATCCTCAATCGTGCAAAATGTTTTCTATAACATTTTAATATTATAATATTCTTGATTTAATATACATATCTTTTTGTTTTTATCAACTTTTAAACTGTTAATAATGTTAATAATATTAATTATAATAATATATTCCATAAATATTAATGTATATATATATATATATAATAATATTGATTAATTAAATCTTCGTTTTAATGTATTATAATATTATTAAAAGTATTACTATATAATAAAATCTTTAATGAACACAAAGAGAAAACCTAACCTAACCTAACCTAACCTAAAAAAAAAATTGTAAATAAGACTTCAATCCTAACCTAAAATAAAAGAATGCTTTTACAGCCTACATACATATATAGCTATTGTATATATATATATATATTTTTTTTTCTTTTTCAATAAAGACGCTTACACTTAATAACATACACACATACACAGATATATATATATATATATATTTTTTTTATTTATTTTTGGAGACTTAAAATTTTAATTTAAGAAAAATTCATTAGCCAGTCGTTATGGTAATAAATCAACGTCGATTCTAAATCATCTTCTATAGCTAGGATATTATATTCCATCCTGTTGGATTATGAACAAGAAGAAGGATGGTGGTATTGATGTTAGTGTTGATGTTGGTGGTAGTAATAGTGGAAGTGGTAGGATCAGGATAGGTAAAGAGAAGAGTTAAATGGGGAGGGGAAGGAAAGTAATCCAAAGAACGTTCATAATAACTCGAAGAAGGAAGGTTACGATTAAAGAGATTTGTGGAGAAAGTTTTTGAAAGGTCGCAAAAGAGGAAAATCATTATTTGGCGTTATACTTAATGGCTATTGACCGATCTCTCTCTCTCTCTCTCTCTCTCTCTCTCTCTCTCTTTTCCTCTTCGTCTCTAATTTTCTCTAATAAGAAATATCATAATAGTTTTAAAATGGAGACATTCTGTATAATGATTTTAAGAGAAACAAAGAAAAAAAAGAAAGAGGATGAAATAAAAGATGGCGACTAAATTTCTTTCCTTTTTTTTTTCTTTTTTTTTTTTCCTTTTTTTTTTTTCTTAATTTTGTTTATTTTTTAATACATAAACGTATGTGTCCTTATTATCTATGTGAAATGATACGATAGAAGAACGTTAGAGTTATACGTTGATAATACGATCGTTAGATATTACGATTCGATGATTCAATGAATTATTTCTATTGTTTGTCTCTAATTATGTTACAGTTTGAGAACCAATCAACCAAGCGGCCTAGAAACTGGCGGAGTTCGACTGGAATTGAGCAAGGCACTTGACCTTTGGGCCAGAAATTCGAAGCTTACATTTCAGGAAGTTAATAGCGATCGTGCTGACATCTTAGTTTACTTTCATCGGTGAGATCATTTATTTTGTATTTCCTTCTTTATTGTTTTCTTTTTTTTTTTTTTAAAGAATTCAATTTCTTATAAAGAAACATTATATATAATGTATTGTGTGTGTGCGTATGTGTGTCACAATAAGTTATAAATTTCAGTCACATTTAATGGCTTTCACATCGAATTTACGCATCTCGTTAAATCTATTGTAATAGAATTGATTTTGTGTTAGAATGAGAGAGAGAGAGAGGGAGAGAGAGAGAAAGAAAAGAGGGGAGAGGGAATAGTAGTAGTAGTAGTAGTAGTAGTAGGAGAAAACATTACAGTTGCATTAACGATTACAACGAAGTAACCCTATAAATGTAAGCTTGTATAATAAATAAATTCGAAACGTAATAAAAGTATGTACATACTGAAATAGAATATTCTATGTGGGGGAAAAATTGTTAATAAGTGAGAAACGAAGAGAGAAAGATTGATAGAAATAGAGAGAGGAGGGAGAGATGTATTTTTTTGGAAGAAAGATAAAATCAAAAAGAAAAAAAAAAAGAAAAAAGAAGTATTTAATTAAATTCGATAAGTTGCAAATTCACGCCAATTAAATTAAATACTCGTTTAAATATAATTTTATTTTATTTTTTTTTTTTTTTCTTTAAAATAAAAAACGTAAATGTTTCTTAAAATTCTTAAAATTCAAAATTCCCGCCAATTAATTTTCTATATTGGCTCGTTTATATTTTCTACATTCGAAATATCTCTCCTGCCAATTAAAGATCAGTAAAATTTAGTGTATGAAATTTCATAAAGGAGAAAAGGACAGAGAGATTGACGTATATCTGTATAAAAAGAAAGTAGAAAGGAAAAAAAAAAACAACAACAACAACAAAAAAAGAAAAGAAAAAACAAAGAGAGAAATTTTGATAAATATCAGTGTACGCGCGTATTTGATGAATTCATAATTCTTGCCAATTAAAAACTTACACGATTTTGTAGATGAAATTTCTTAAAAAAAAAAAAAAAAAAAAAAAAAAAAAAAAAATCTTCGTATAAAAAAAAAAATAGAAGAATATTTAACAAATACTATTAACTGACTGAAGTTATCAAAATCACATTAATTTCAATTAAATACAAATATCATATTTGTTTTCTTTGTTCTCTCTCTCTCTCTCTCCTCTCTCTCTCTCTCTCTCTCTCTTATATTTTCAATAACAAAAGGAAATACAGAATGATAAGGAAGAAGAAGAAGAAGAAGAAGGAGGAGGAGGAGGAAGATAGGTTATGTTAGGAAAACCCGTGGGTGGTGTAATTATCGTTTAACCTTAATAAGGTTCCTATTCTCGTGAAATTACTTGCAGGGTTATTTGTTTTCTACGCGTGAATCCACAAACAGTCTTTACGTGTTAATATATTGTATGTGTTGTTTGACGTTATATGTTTATACGTGTATGTTCGTGTAAGTTTGTAATATGTGTGTGTACGTACGTATGTGAGAATACTGGTCTGGTGTCTAAATTGGAGAAAGAGGCAATAAACGTTATTAGATATTATCAAAAGCAAAATGTCACGTGGAATGTGTATAGAATATCTGATATAGTATATTATGTCATGATGGTATCGATTTTTCTATATAAAATTTACTATCGGAATGACTCTGTATTTATATGTGTATGTATGTGTGTGTGTTTGTGTGTGTATTGGTGTATCCATGTCACTCTCTTTTTGTACGAAAAGGAAGATGAATTCTCTCGTTCACGTACAACGTGATACGGATTTCGATCTACTATTCGATGGGATACTACGACACTTTATATCTCGTTTAAAACGTTCATTCCATGTGAAATATTTCAGTACGTAGAAAAACTAAAAAGAATATAGTCATTGTGCTCGTTTTTAAAGTAAGGTTATATATATGTACGTATATGTATGTGTGTGTATATGTATATATTTATATATATGCTTATGTATATATATATATATATGTATGTATGTATGTATACGTATAGTGTGTTGCTTCTCCATAGATATTCATGTGCATATATCTGGCGATTGCTTGAAGTTAAAAAAAAAAAAAAAAAGAAAAAGTTTAATAAAACAGATTTTGCACGGCTTTGAGTACGTTAAAAGTATCTATCTGTATCTATCTGAAAAAAAGAAATATTCGTTTGTTTTATTATTTTCTTTTCCTCTTTTTCTTTCTATATTTTACTCCTAACCTCTCAGAGTAGATTTTTTTTCCTTTTTATTTTTTTTTTTTTTTTTTTTTTTTTTTTTCGTAGCGAAACCTATAATGTTTCTTCTTCTTGTTTTTTTTTTTGCATATTTATACAATTTACGAGCAGTCGAAATCCGTATATAAGGTGATAAAGAAAAAAAAAGGAAAGAAAAAGAAATTTTTGTTACAATTACGCATCGATGCTTCGGGAATGATCGTGTCATTATGATAAATTTCGAAATTAATCGAGTAATTCCGGTAAACTTCGTAATTAATCGTATAAATATTAATCAAAATCTATAGGATTTAAAAGAAGAGAAACTTAATTAGAATCGTCATTGAACAATGATATATAATCGTTAGATGTGATTTTATTATATACAACGAACTAACGAATCGTATTAATAAAATTTTCTTGGTATTAAATTTGGATTTGCAGTGGTTCTCATGGCGATGGATATCCATTCGATGGAAGGGGACAAATCTTGGCTCATGCATTTTTCCCTGGCAAAGATCGCGGCGGTGATGCTCATTTTGACGAGGAGGAAATTTGGTATCTTCAGGATAGCAGCAATGAGGAAGGTAAATAAAAACAAAATGATAATAATAATAATAATAATAATAATAATAATAATAATGTTGATGATGATGATAATGATTATTATTATTACTATTATTATTTTGTTTCTAGAAGTATATTCATCGTCTCTTTCGACTTCTCTCTCTCTCTCTATCTATCTATATATCTTTTATGATCTCTACTTAATTAAGTAGAGATTTTCGAATCGATTTATAAAGAAAGATAAAGAGAAATATAGGAGAATTGAAAGATTTGTCGAGTGCTTCGAAAGATATCAAATCCATTCTTCTCGATTACACGGCTAGGATCATGCTCCTAGGTATTAGAATGGAATCCCTTTCGACAATTCTCCGGGTCTTTACATTCTACCGTCGAACAGTGATTCCAAATTGGTCTCGTTAATAACGTCGGCTTATCTCTCTCTCTCTCTGCCTTTCTCTCTCTCTCTCTCTCTCTCTTTCTATTTCTCTCCTTCTCTTTCTCATTGTATTACCCTCCTTCTCTCATCCATGCATCAATGCTTCTGTTTGCTAGAGTGAGACAGCGAGAGAAAGAGAAAGAGAGAGAGAGAACTTCTCTTCCTCTCTCTCTCTCCCTCTCTTTCTCTCTCTCTCTCTTCCTCTCTTTCTCTCTCTCTCTCTCTCGCTCTCTCTCTCTCTCTCTCTTTCACTCTCCGTACGGTTTGACTCGACATGGAGGCTGCCATTAGCATAGTTATAACGGTTGCTAGAACACCACGGCGTCTCCCAAATACGAATTCCAACGTTCTCGTTTAATATTACGAATACATTTTCGAGAAAGGAGCTTTCTATGATATCCCCTTCTTCCCTCTTTCTCTTCTCCCTCGGAGATGACAAGAATTGGTTGGTAACGGTTACGGCGGGAGGGAGAGAGAGAGAGTGGTGGGTGGTTGTGTGAGAGAAAGGATACTTAACGCTACTGACCATGTAATATAGCCGTATATATATATATATTGCATTATATGGGATTAAAAAAGAAGGGAAAAGTTTTGTCCTTTTCCTTTTATTTAATTCTTTTTTTTTCTTCTCTCTCTCTCTCTCTCTCTCTATCTCTCTCGCGATTTTATTTATTTAATTTTTTCTTTTCTTTTTTCTCTTTTTCTTTTCATATTTTTTTTCCTCTCTTCTAGTTAAAAGAATAGTGCATGCCAAATCGAAATAGCGAGTGTTTAAGAGAGGGGAAGAGAGTAAAGCACCTTACTCGAGTAGGATTCGCGAGATAGCTGAAAATCAGCATCCTCGACATTTTGAATATTTTATGAGATGAGGAGGCCGTCGTCACGTAGTACTGTACATAGTAATAGCAGTAGTAATAGATAGTAGTAGTAGTAGTAGTAGTAATAGTAGTAATAGTGGTAGTAGTAGTAGTAGAGTTCCATTTAGTCGTTTATGAAAAATTCATATTAGCCTCGAGCGCATGTATGGGGAGAGAGAAGTCGAAGGGTGTCTCGAGTTATCGATAAAGCTATCGATAAAGGCAAAAGAGATGAGACAGCACGAAAGAGAAAGACAGAGATAGAGAAAGATTGAAATAGTTTATACATGCGTAAGAAAATGATAGATAGATGTAAAGGGTAAGATAGAAAAATAGTATATTTGTAAAGAAAAGGATAGAAATAGCGAGCAATATATGAGAGAAAGAAATAGAAATAGTATAAGTGTGTCCTTAAAGTTAAGAAAGGAGGAGGGTGTAAGAAAGAATGTTTATGTGCATAGGGGAAAGTATATGTGTATATATATATATATATATATATATATATATATATATATATATATATATATATGTTATGTACTAGGCTTGTGTATTTACCAAAATGGCTTCGACTCTCTCACCTTGGTAAATACTCTGAGGTTGACTTCGATAAATATTCAATGCTGGTTGCGTTTTGGTTGGGTATATCCATTTCTCTATCTCAATCGAAAGGAATCGACAGAAATCGAGATCATAGTCGTTTTCACGATTTTCGATAACTTCCGTTTTCCTGCGAAATCACTATTTTCAAATTCTTCTGATCCATATTTATGAGAAAGCTCTCTCTCTCTTTCTCTCTTTCTCTCTCTCTCTCTTTCTATTCAAGGACATAAGCTTTGTTCGCACATATTGTACACATTTACGTTGTAACTCGTGCGGAATTATTTTGAAGAAAAAAGAAAAAAGAAGAAGATATTTAGAAAGAAAAAAGAAAAGAAAAAAAAAAAAAGGAAGAATGATTAGAAATTTCGAATAAAAAGAAATGCCTCGATGACTTTCTCTCTCTCTCTTTTATTTTATTTTTTTTTTGTTTTTCTTTTTGTTTTTTGTTTCGTCGAACGAATTCTTTGAACGATTATTCTCTTCAGTGATCTCTCCTATATTCATTGAAATATATATATATATATGTATTTTTTTTATTTTTTATTAATACATAAATTAATTCGAATAATTCGTTTTTCTTTGTAATGCATTTTAGTTCCTCGGAATATTTTTAATAATCCAATAAAAAAAAATGGCGTCTTAATGTCTTTTTATTTTTATTATTATTATTATTATTATTATTATTATATTTTATTTCTTTCCACTCTCTCTCTTTCTCTTTATTTTTTTTTAGATTCATTTCAGAAACTCTAAACTCTCATTAGACCGTTAATTTTTTATTAACAAAAATAGAAAAAAGAAAAAAAAAAACGTGTTCTTTATGTACATTAGTTTTTCTGAAACCAGCACGAGATGGATAAAATCTGCTAGTATGCAGATAAAATGGGGAGAGAAAGGAGAGGATACGACTGATGGCCTACTTTTACTTGCACTTTAATCCGAGAAGGTTTTTATCAGAATCGGATGTGGTTTTTTCCTCATTTCCTCCCTTCCTTCCTTCCTTCCTTCCTTCCTGTGGTAAATCTTTTTGATTATGGTAATAATATATTTAAAAAATTACATACACAATAATATATCTTTAAAAGTATTTCTAAATAATCGTTAACCAACTTAATAGGCATCTAACTATGTAAAAATAAAAATGTAGCACATTGTGTGTATATGTGTGTATTTTTTTAGTCTTATATGTAGCAGTATTATATATACATACATACATACATATATATATATATATATATATATATATATATATATATATCCTTGCTCGTAAATCGATGATGTCAAGCAAGACAGCGGAGCCTAATACATGTGGGGGATTATCTTCGCGCATTTGTGAACGATGAGAAACGAGCATTGGTCCAGTTCTATCAGAGTTTATCTATCTATCTTATCTATCTATTCATCCATCTATCTATTTATCTATATTCCTTACTCAACTCCATTTTCTTACTTATCTCTAATTTATCAATAAGTAATTTTAAGTCAATAGATTATTTCGTTCTATTTAGATATTAACAATAAATATTAATTTAATATTTAAAAAATATCATCAATATAATTAATTTAATTTTAAAACGCATTAAATTAATTAATCATTGGAGCTACTTAAAGGAACAACTTTGGGGAGGGGGGACTCATTTATGTAAGAGTCGATATTGCATTGCATTGCTACGATCTTCTCTGACTCTGTAATATTATACTGTTGTATATATGAGATTGTGCTGAAATGAGCACAACTGCTTCCTCTGCCATAAGTGGACATTCCTCTGGAATGTTTAGTCTACGATAGAGATTCTCAACGTGTAATATACTTCGGTGAAGGAACTCAAACGGAGAATTTTGTAAAAAAAAAAAGAAAAGAAAATCCCTTTTTATATATATATATATATATATATATATATATATATATGTGCTCTTAAAAATTTTAAAGAGCGAATCTAACCTTTTGGAATATGTATATAGTTCATAAATATAAAATTTGTGTGTATGTGTGTTTGTGTGTAATGTTTGATTTTATTTCTATTATTATACTAATAATAATGCTTTTATTTATTGATATAATTGAATACAGTTATAAATTATATATACACACACACATCCAAGATGGAAATTTGAAATAATATGAGAAACACTGGTTTGAAGTATTCGCTTCAAACCAAAGATCCAAATCGATCCTGGATCAAAACCACTGCTACTTCGTAGGATAATTTTTTTTCTTTTTTCCTTTTTTTCCCTTATTTTTTTGCTTTCTTTTTGATGAATTTTAAAATAAGCTTGATAATTATCAGATCAAAGGAAGAAAATTTGTACTTTTTCATGTCACAAAAAAATTTGCAAGAAAATGAAAAAGAATATTCATGTATATACGAAATGACATATTAAACGAGATTTCAAGAAAATATACATATCCTCATAAAAAAAACAACAACAACAATAATAATAATAATAATAATAATAATAATAATAATAAGTAATAAAGTATCAGTAATTAATAAGATATTAATTAAAAATATATTTTATAGTAAATCTTCTCTTTGAAAGGGAAAAATATGTAGAAAGGAAGGAGAAATACCATAAAGTAAAGTTTAATGGGATGTTTAATCTGTAGATATGAATGAGCTCAGTTGTTTAAAGCATTGACCATGAAAACAGAAGAAAAATGGGAAGAAAAGACTCCTTCAGATTTTGCGAGAGTTATTCAGATTTAAAACTAAACACAAATACCATCCAACCATCCCTTCACCCTTTGCATTCTTCTGGTAAAGAAAGAGAGAGAGAGAGAGAGAGAAAGAGAGAGAGAAAGAGAAAGAGATAATCCAAGTTTGTTATTACGAATCTTAAAACAAATTTAAATAATTATTTACATCTCAAAGCCAAAAGATGAAGAGAGATAAACAGATAATTTGTTATTGTAGTATATATATATATATATATATATATATATATATATATCTACGATTTCTTTCTTTTTTCCTTCGTTAAAGTTTATAGAGAATTTAGTGTAAAAGGGGTGGAGAGGAAGAGGAGCAGGACAAGAAAGGAGGAAGAGAAGGGATGAAACTGGTTTTTGGTTGATGATACGTGTCTGACTATACACTACTACTACTACTACTACTACTACTACTACTACTACTACTTGCAACCTTCTTGTTGTTATGTAGTTGACGTTAGTTGGTGGTTTGACTTAGCTCTGTTCAGTAGTGCTGTCCTATCTTCTTGGACAAATGAACTCCTCCCTTCTTTCCTTTCTCTCATTCTTCTCTTACCCATCTCACCCTCTACGAAAGGGTAAAGGAGGGTAAAAGAGGGATTGTGACATCCCACAGCAAAAAAAAAATGGGAGAAAGAGAAAGAAAATATACAAACGGAGAACGTGTGGCGAGCTTTTTAGAAGGAGAGACTAGCTGTCTTTCCTATCATTCGTGCTCATCTCCCACCTGACCTCTCCCCCCTTCCCCCTGCACCCTCCCCCCTCTGGGATTGCACTTAAAGCAAGTTTCCTCGTTAGGAAACTTTCGTCGCCGCGATATTTTGGAATTGCGAACCGTTGCCGTCAGGTGGCACGGTTGGTTCTGCAATCTACTGCTATTCAAGTGCGGGGTTGTGCTTCGTATCTTGATCGAAATTCTAAGAGGAGGAGAATGAGTAAGAGGAGTGATGAGAAGGAGAAGGAGGAGGAGGAGGAGGAAGAATGAAAAAAGAAAACAAAAGAACGAGGAAGAAAATGATATAAGGAATCTTTTCTAGAATGAAAAAGTTTTACTTTAACTCGAGGAAATTTCTTAATTTATTTTTTTTTCCTTTCTCTTTTCCTTTTTTTTTTTATTATCTTTTTGTCTTGTTTTTCTTCCTCTTTCTCTCTCTCTCTCTCTCTCTCTCTCTCTCTCTCTCTCTCTCTTCCACCCCTCACACACACTCTTTTTCTTTTTCACTTTAATCAAAATTAGAGTATCGCGTATGATTAAAGGTACGAATAGTATTATTACGTTTTTGAAATGTTTTATTATTCTCTTTCTCTCTCTCTTTCTCTTTCATTCTGGCTTAGCAAGCTGAGAGAGAAGGAGAGAGAGGGGAAATTATTCTAAACGAGAATAGTTCATAACTAGAAAACTTTGGAGATTTTAATCGTTGTATGTATGTGTTTCTCTCTCTTTTATTTCTTTGTCCTTGTGATCGAGGAGATATAAATTATATATAATATATTTATCAAACGTCGAATATTTTCCAGGGACTAGTCTGTTCGCCGTGGCTGCCCACGAGTTTGGTCATTCTCTTGGTCTGGCACATAGTTCTGTTCAAGGAGCTCTAATGTATCCTTGGTATCAAGGATTAAGTCCTAATTATGAGCTACCAGAGGACGACAGGCATGGGATTCAACAGATGTATGGTAAGTTATTAAATTTCAAATATGTATATATATATATATATGTGTGTGTATGTTTTAGAAATTACAAAATTTATGTACAAAAGTAAAATACCAAAAAATTATATGTACCATAAAAGAAAAAAAAAAAAAAAAAAGAAAGGAAAAAAGAGAAGAAAGGAATTAAGATGATACAGGAAAAAAAAAAAAAAAAAAAAAAGAAAAAAAAATTAATATCTTTCATTTCCCTTCTAACGAATCATTTTATGCGCTCTAAAAAATCTCTATCTTTCTCGAAGAAGAAGAAGAAGAGTAGGAGGAAGAGGAAGAAGAAGAAAAAGAAAAAGATTTTATTGCCATTGTTATATACTAGCTTTCTTAAACCACGTAAAACTTTCACGCTCTCGGGATTATATCCACAAAGGATAGATAAATTTCGAACAGTTGTTATCTGCGAAAACGATAGTAATCAAAAGAAAAGTAAGCTCTTTATAAAAGAGAGAGAAAGTGAGAGAGAGAGAGAGAGAGAGAGAAAAAGTTGAATTTTCGAAAACGATACTATGTACACACTCGTATTTATATCTGTGCTGTATAAAAAAAATCATAGTAATGGCAGTAGTAGTATCAGCAATAATAGGTAGTAGTAATAATAGTAGTAGTAGTGATAGTGAGGCAGTTTGAATGGGCGCTAGTAGAGTAGGTAAAATGTGTGAGTAGACAAGTAGTAAAGTCTGTCGTATAATCGGACAAGAGGGAGTAATTCTTACAAGTAGTAGAAAGGTCGTTTCCGAACATACCGATCAGACACGAACGCCATAATGTACTTTTAAGTACAGGACGAACCAAAAGTTTTCTGGATGATGTAATTTGATTCGATTCGATTCGATTCGATTCGATTCTTTTTTTATTTTTTTTATTTTTTTTTTTTTATTTCTTATTGTTTTTATTTTTTCAAAACGATTACAGCCACGAGATTTCTAAGCTAAAATATAATTAGTTTAAAAAGAACTCGAGAAGAAAGAAAAATAAAACGATCATTTTTGACGTTTTTCCTTCTTACTTTTCTTTTCTTTGTTTTTTTTTTTTTTTTTTAACAAATCACAAACAACGAATTTTTGGACCACAACTTCTACGTCTATTTTGTCAAATGTTAATAACCAAACGATAATCACCCTCGGTCTCTATGTACACAGCTGTTAATATTCTCTCTGTAATTATTTCCAATTATTGAAATTCACTTGCAACAACAACAACAAACATCAAAATATTATTACTACTACTACGAATATTATTAGTAACGTAAATAACAATAACAACAACAACCTCTGTATTTTCTGTAACACACGATTCCTCTTTCACTATGATACATATACAAACATAATTTCTCTCCCACCTGAAACGTAAACAATTATTATTAAAAAAAAAAAAAAAAAAAAAAAAAAAAAAAAAAAAAAAAAAAAAAGGAAAAGAAAAAGTAGAAAACAACCATTAATCCATTAACCCACATTTCAGTATGCGATAGTTTTTCCGTGATAAAAAAAAAAAAAAAAAAAAAAGAAAAAAAGATCACGATAAAAATTCGTGTTGCACCTGTGTATGTGTGTGTATGCTCGTGTGTGTACGTGTGTATGTATGTGTGTAAACAAAAATTTTATTTATCCAATCATTGTTATACAATTTTTTCGATCGGGATCTCTCTTTCTCATACGGTTTAGAAGCGTATAGTTGGACGAGGATGAAATGGAACGTGAATAAAATATAAAGAATGACCAGGTGGATGTTTTTTGTTCCCTATGGGATATGGGTCGACCATGCAGAGAGAGAGAGAGAGAGAGAGAGAGAGGAAGAAGGGGGTGAGGTAAGGGTGAGGGATGGAGAAAGAGGGCAGACAGACCAGGAGTGATTTACTATGCCAGCTTTGTCGGTTTTCCGGAGGGATCGCAAATGCATTCCGATTCTCTCTCTTTCTCTTTCTCTTTCTATCCTCATTCTATCCCTTTCTCTCTCTCTCTCTCTCTCTCTCTCACTCTCTCTCTCTTTCTCTGTCTCTCTCTTTCCATCTTCCTTTTCCTATACCATCACCGTGTGCTTCATGTTTGCATTACGAACACGACCGGTGTGTAGTACAGGTACACGTTAACTCGCTACTGGTTTCGCGGTTGTACTGAAAGGTCGATGGTCACATTTGTTTTCCCATGAAAGGGACGTACTTGAATGGGGCTCGAACGAGAGAGAGTCTATCGACTACTCTTTTTCTCTTCCTTCCATCCTTTTCTCTCTCTCTCTCTCTCTCTCTCTCTCTCTCTCTCTCTCTCTCTCTTTCTCTCTCTGTGTATGTGTATGTGTATGTGTGTGTGTATCTCTGTTGATGTGTTTCTACGTTTTCGAATATTTTGTTTCGTGAAAGTCGTGAAAACTCTTTCACTCTTTCTCTTTTTCTTTCTCTCTCTCTCTCTCTCTTTTTCTTTCTCTCTCTCTCTCTCTCTTTTTCTTTCTCTTTTTCTTTCTCTTTTTCTTTCTCTCTCTCTCTCTCTCTCTTTTTCTTTCTCTTTGATATTTCGTCTGTAAATAGTAAGAAATTTTACGGCGACGATTCCAAAACTACTTTCTTTTTTATCTAAAACAAAAAAGAATATAACAAAATTTTCTTACGACGATCGATTTCGATCAATTCCAATGTTCTTATAAATATTTATTATTTATCTGTGAGACTTCACTGGAGGTGGATGTAATTGATAGAAAAAAAAAAAAACAAAAAAAAAAAGAACTTTTAAATACATCACAATTCGGGGATATAATATTATAAACTAATAGCGTCACATTCTACGTTTCAGCTATATCTCTATGATTCGGTACAATTTTTTTACTTATTTTATCAAATAAAAAGAAGAGGGGAAAGAAAAAAAAGAGAGAGAGAGAGAGAGAGAGAAAGAAAAAAAAAGGATGTTGACAATGTCCATTTCCATTAAGAAAGAAAAAGATAGAAAGATAAAAAATAAATTGTATAAATTAATTATTAATAAATTGTATAAATAATTTGATAATTGAATAAAATAGAATTGAAGATAAAAACGAGTTTCTCTCTGTCTCTCTCTCTCTGTCGTGTTTTCCTTCAATGGAAAAACATATTTGAACGATGATATAAAATGATCTTACTAGCGTTTAACGCTGTTTAGATTCATTGAGTGGATATTATATTCCTCTATAATAACTCGTACAATTCGTGGAATGTTTGAAAGATAATTCAACCGGTCGCAGTTGGTCGATATGCCACGACCTCGAACTAACTTCAACGGAATGAAGGCAAAGCGGATTGAAATTTTTAACTACTACTAATAGTAGTAATAGTAGTTATACTAGCAGTTAGTTCCTCTAGTAGTTCTAATAGTAATTGGATAGAGTAGTCGAACAAGAATCAATCGGAAATGATTAAAACTTTGTGTCCCGTTCCTTGAGAACTCCTTTCCTTTGACCAATCGGAACATTCCTATCTTCCTTCCACCCTTACCGTTTCGTTGGCTTGAAAAAAAAAAAAAAAAAAAAAAAAGGAAAGAAAAGAAAAAAAAAAGAGTAAAAATAAAACTTTCATCTCCGTCGTCTTCAAAATCGATCCTTCTTTTCTTTTTTTTTTCTATTTACTTGTTTTTATTTATTTTTTTTTTTTTTTTTTTTTTTTTTTTTTTTTTTTTTTTCTTGTATATCCCTCTTCGGCAACCAACCACCACCACATAAGCACCGTTACATCACATCGCAGATTTTCTTCATCCCTTCTAACGTTGATACGCTCACCGAAGGAAATAGTTGAAGCGTTTCTTTCCTCTTCCTTGAAACTTATCCTTAACTCAGTATACAAATTTTTTTCCTTTACCCCATCATCATCATCCTCCTCCTCCTCCTCCTCCTCCTCTTCCTCCTCCTCTATATCCTTTTCAGTAGTATAGTGAGAAGAGAGAGAGAAAAAATGGAATTGACAAAAATTTTTCTTGATTAAAAAAGTCCCCTTCATATTCCACCGCTCTACTCTCCAAAATAATATACATTTTGAACTTCACTTCGTTACAATTTTCCTTTTTTTTTTTTTTTTTTTTCGACTATATTTTTATTTATTCTTTTTTGTTCGTTTTTAATAAAAAGAGAAAAAAATCTTTCTCAAAAATCTGTCACTCCTCTTCCTCTCTTCTTCTTCCCTCGCTTTTTATTTTCTTATTTTCTTTTTTTTTTTTTCTTCTTTTTCTTCTTTTTATCCCCCTAAATTAATTACAACGTATCAATCGTGTAAAACGGGAGAAATTAATTGGGGAAAATATTAAAAAAAACACACTAAGATTTATTATAATAAAAGGTGGGGAGGAGGGGGAGGGGAAACAAATTACATTAGGAAAATGTGATGACCATAATTCTTAAACTATAGTAGCAAATTCTTGTAACTCCGTTATCTTCTTGGATGATAATACATCTAAAAGGAGAAATAAGCTTTCTATTTTAAGGACGAAAAGGAGACGTATAAAATAGCACAGTGAAAATTCTCGTCCTTGTTTCCCCCTTTTTTCCGTTCTGCTAAGCACCATGGATAAGAACAAAAGGTAGGGAAAGAGAAGGAAAATTGGGTATGGAAGGAGGGGGGGGGGGAGGGAGGGAGATTAGAGAAAGAGAGAATAAATAGCAAATGCCCTTTTATCTCTCTCTTCCTCCGAAGGATTTCGTTTCGGTCTTTTATTGGTGGAAGAGAACACTGGAAAGAGGAAGACCGCTTGTTTCCCTTTATCCTTTACCACAACTCGCTTAGAATCCTTTCTCTCTTTTCTCTTACCTTCCATTCTCATTCCCCTCATTTTCACCCAACCCTCCCTCTCCCCATCCCCCTCCCCGATCTTCCCACAATCCACACCCTCCAACTACCCATCGCTATTCTCAATCCACTTACTTAGTTAACGGAAAGCGTTCGAATTCCCATTGAAATAATTATTTCGTTGAATTGTTATCTTTCTTCTTTTATCTTATATATATATATTACTCTTCTCTTCTTTTCTCTTTTCGTCTAATTTCGTTTTTTCTTTTCTTCTTCTTCTCTCTCTCTCTCTCTCTCTCTCTCTATCTATCTATCTATCTATCTATCTATCTATCTATCTATCTATCTATCTATCTGTTAACTTCTAACCAATTATACTACTATAAAGAAATAATTGGATAAAACTGGGCCCGACGGTCGGGTTTTATCTGTTGCTTCATGAGAATATCTGAGAAAAGTATTTCTTTTTTTGTTTTGTTTTTCTCTCTTCGTCGCCATCCCCTTCACCCCTCATGTAATTGTATATTCATATATATGTATATATATATATATATATTTTTTTTTTTTTTCTCTTTGCTCTCTTCTCCATTTCGTCACAATTTTTTACATTTGACCTTTATAGTTCTTTCTATATATAATATATATAGATTTTAATAATATTAATTCTGTTTTGATTAAAAAAAGAAAAGAAAAATAATTTCGTTGTAGTTACTTTTAGATTTTATTCTTTTTTTTTTTTTTATTTATTTATTTATTTATTTTGTAGAAAATGTCAAGGTAAACATTCGTTTACTATAAATATATATATATATATATATATATATATATATATATATATTTATGAAGGGGCATTGACCTCGATAATCATTAATCAAAGCGTGTAATTGACAATAAGAAAAAAAATTTCTCATCTCGGGATGAATCTGAACGAACGAACGAATGAATTAATTAATCAAAATTCCTCGTAGTTTTTTCCACATTATACAGTTACTGCTCCCTTCTCATTCTTCCCGTCGTTTTACCCCGTATAATCATATCGAATTAAATCCGCGTCCCTATTGTTCCTCCACAGAGAAAGAGAGAGAGAGAGAAGATAAAAAGAGACAAAAAGAAAGAAAGAAAGAGAGAGAGAGAGAGCGAGAGAGAGAGAGAGAGAGAGAGGGAATCTTTGGGAAGTGCCCAGCGGCGGTCGTTTTAAAATAATTTGATGCATTATTTATTGTCACGAACGAAAGTGCTTCCTTTCTCTCCCTCAACAACAAAAAAAAAAGGAAAAAAAAAACAGAAAAGAAAAAAGGAAAGAGAGAGAAGAGGAGGAAAAAGAAGAAGAAGAAGAACGCAATCCTCAGCAGTAGCCGATTACCACCCTAACCCCCTCTCTCTCTCTCTCTCATTTCTATCTCTTTTTTTTCTCTCGACGTCATCGCCATCGCCATCGCCATCGCATTCTGAAATCTCGTTTTCAAGAAGGAGATAAAGATTTCACCATCCAAAATGATGATAGCACACCAGCTTCTTCATACCTTCTCTCTTTCTCTCTCTCTCTCTCTCCTTCCCCTCTCTCTACCATCCCATCTTTTTTCTCTTCACTTCTACTTTTCAACCCTCTATCCCCCCCTCCGCCATCTTAATCCTCCAGTCTTTCTTCCTCTTCTCCTGTTTTTTTGCAGTCTTTTTTTCTTTCTTTTTTTTTTTTTTTTCATTTCTTTTTCTCTTCGTAAATCGTCCGTTCATCATCCATCGTCCATTCAATTGATTCTCTCTTTCTCCTCTTTCTTAGCTTCTTCTTTCTTATCCTTCCTTTTTTTTTTTTTTTTTTTTTTTTTTTTTTTTTTTTTTTTTGTAGCATTTCGAAATAGTTAAGTCTCTCATCATCTTTCATTTCCCATGTCTTCGTACGTTTATATATTCGTCTCTCTTTTTGGCTCATTTTTTTTCTATTTGGCTTTTCTTCTCTCTCTCTCTCTATCTCCCTCTATCTATCTCCATCTCAACATTAATTTTTCTCTTTATCTCTATCTCAACATCACTATCTCTTTTTCTCTCCCTCTCTTTTTCTCTTCATTTATTTTCCTCTTTTTCTTTCTAACCATCTTTTCCTCTCTTTCTCTCTCTCTCTTTGTTTCTAGACATCTCTCTCTCTTTCTCTTTAAACGTCTCTTTCTCTCTTTATCTTCTTTTCTTTTTCTTTCTAGACATCTTTCTCTCTTTCACTTTTTTTTCCCCTAGACATCTCTCTCTCTCTCTCTTTTCCCCTAGACATCTCTCTCTCTCTCTTTTTTTCCCCTAGACATCTCTATCTCTATCTTGTTTTTATTTCTCTATCTAACGCATAAATTGCGAATGGGTTTGTAAATCGCACAGTAAGACAGGAAACTGCTCGTCTTTGGTAGAAAAAATGTTCTTAAAACGCTCGTCTTATTTCCTCCTACCACCACCACCACACCCCCCCCCATTCTCTCGTTCTTGAGAAATCGCGTTTGTTTGCGCATCACTTTAATGTAGAAGCTTTGGGTTACAGAATAACGCTTCGGGGATGAAAAAGAGTTGAAAAAGTGAGAAAATAATACACGGGGAAAAAGAGAAAAGAGAGAGAGGGAGAGAGAGAGAGAGAGGGGCGGACAGACAGAATCGCGAAAATTGGCCACGAAATGGCGAGCTAAACGAGTCGATTATTATCACACCGTACAGTTTTATTTCTTCCTCTATATCATTTTCTCCCCTTCGCAATATTTTCGTTGGTGTTCTCCTTGTATTAGTGTACTGGCGCTTGTTATTTTCTCGTGAAAACAATTTCTCTCTCTCTCTCTCTCTCTCTCTCTCTCTCTCTCTCTCTCTCTCTCTCTCTCTCTCTCTCTTTCTATTTTCAATTTATTTTATTTTATTTTAAAGAAATATTTTCTATCTATATTTCGAACTTGGTTGTAATTAAAAAAAAAAAAAAAAAAAAAGAAAAGAAAAGAAAAAAAATTAGGAACGATCACACCACACTAATCCTATATCATTGAGGGAAGAAAAAGTTTTCTTCGATGGAAAATAATTCTTATCGTTCGGTTGTCGTAATTTTTTGTACCGATATATTTTCTTTCCTTTTTCTTCTTTTTGTTTCATCGTGGAACAAGTGGAAGAAAGGGAAAAAAATCTCATGCGAAAAGAAAGTGTGTAAGGAGAAAGATAAATGGTTAGAGAAAGAATTTACTCGAGAAAAATGACTATCCCCATGAGTATCAAAAGTAAGTGGGTATAATACGGCCACCGGGCGGCTGTGGGGTTGAGGTCGAAGTGAGGGTGGGGATGGGGTTAAAGAAAGGAAGGAAGAAGGAAAGAAAAAAGGAAAAAAAAAAGAAACAAAAAAAGAAGGATCGTTAGGTACTCAACGAACGAGTAGAGTACGTAAACTTCTTCGTTTTCCGCGACATGCATAAAACATATTTCGCGACGTTGACTTTAACGATATATATCCACCACCCGAACAACCCCTCACTCGCATCCCTATCCAGGCTTCTATCCCCAATTCCTAGGATTCTTAGTTTTTTTTATTTCACAACCGCGACGAGTCGACGGTAAAAAAAAATTTCGTAATAATGCTGGGAGAAAAAGTTCTCGCTCTTTTTTTTTTTTTTTTTTTTTTTTTTACTTTTGGCTTTCTCATCTGCTGCCGCTGCTGCTACGTTTCTGTCTTTTCGTGTCGAATAAATAAACGATTTTTTGAAAAGGAAATGGAAAGAATAAAAAAACAAAAAGAAAGAAAGAAAGAAACAAAATAAAATAGAAAACGAGAAACGTTTCTTGAATATACGATTTATATAAATATATATATATATATATTGAAGTTTTCTTTGATCCTTCAATTTCGTGAATTTTTACTTCCGAATTCAAGCAAGAAACATATTTCAAACAAATTGAATTTTATTCGGGAACGCGTTTGTTAGAAAAATATTTGGAAATATGATCAATTTCTTTTGTTTTTGTACGTGTGCGTGTAAATGTTTATTCGTAAAAATAGGATGAAGAATGAGAAATGTCATTGTGTGAAAAGGTATATCCGGTTTGACGCCATCGCATTTTCTTATTTTTTTATCTCTTAAAAAATAAAAAGGAAAAATAATAAATAAATAAAGAAAAGAAGAGACACTTCGAATATTTTATACGTTTATATATATATATATATAAAATATAATTTTGTTTTATAAAATTAATAAGAGAATGAAAAAAAAAAAAAAAAGAAAAAATAAGTAAATAAGAAGAAAGAGAAAGAGAGAGAGAGGGAGAAAGAATAAAATAAAAAAAGATTAAAAATCATCGACAAATTAATTAAAATAAAAGTCAATAATTTTAATCATTACTTTAGATCGATCACTTATTTATCCTCTATTCATTTTTCCTAACCTAGAATAAGTTGAAGTAGAATCGATAATTTGTTTCTTTTTTGTATAAAAATTTATTCAAGAAGGAAAACGATTAAAAGAAAATAAAAGAAATAGATTCAAGGAATTGTTCGATAAACTATCTCTTCAACCAATTATCTTGTTAAATTGGATTTCCATTTTTATCCGTAAATCATATTATTATCGAGGATGAAAATTTTTCAGGATGATCTCCCGAGGGTATAAAAAACTTTTGAGGTTAACTTCTCATGTACGAGGCAAAAAGAGAGAAAGATAGAGAGAGAGAGAGAGAGAGAGAGAGAATTTTATTCATTCTCTCTCTTTCTCTCTCTCATTCACTACACATCTTTTTACATATATATTTATATATCTTTCTACATATCTATACATAAAGAATTAGTAGATAATAAATAGATATTGCGTATATATACATTTATATATATATATATATATATATATATATATCTTTATTGCATCTGCATATCTTTTCTCTCTTTCTTTCTCCCCCCTCTCTCTCTCTATATATATATATATATATATATATATATATATATATATATATATATCTTTAACTTATATTTGAAATCAGGAATTATAGTATTCGTAAGAAACATCATTATGCTTGGTACATTCGTATCATCATATCGAGCCCGCATTATTCGTGGAAATACGTGATGGGAGAGCTCGAAGCGAATCAAATACATACATACATACATATATATATATTATATATATGTGTTTGTGTATGCATATGTGTAATGTGCGTGTATATGTATGAGTATATGAAAGTGAGAGACAGATGGACCGGAAGATGTTGTTTCTCTAATGTTAGCAATGAGATTGTGTCGGCGGGAGATGGGGGAGGGGATGGGGAAGGATGGACAAGGTAGAGATGGGTAAAATGGGAAGCCTTGGGTGGTCGAGATCCGCGTTGGAAGTCCTTCGTAATTGCCAGCACCATCATCCAAGTTCGCCTTAATGAGCAAGCCAAGGGCTAATTTCGTATTCCAAGGAGAGAATCTACTAACTTTTCTAGGATAACTATGAGCGCAAAGATTACTCCACTCAAGACTCTTATATTTACGTATAAAATTCTGTCCCATTATATCTGTCTATTTATTCATCCATCTATTCATCTATTTATTTATCTCTTTCTTTCGTTTCGAATATTTCAATGTTTTTTTTTCTTTTGTTTTTTGTTTTGTTTTGTTTTTTTTTTTTTTTTTTTTTTTTTTTTTTTTTTTTTTTATATGAAAGTAAGAAAATGAATTTTGTTAATATACGTTCTGCATTTTTTTCTTCCTTTCTATTTTTGTTCTTCTTTGCATTTTTAATACTCCGAGAAAAATAATAATAACGTGTACACGTTTTTTAATTTGACTTAATCGAATTCCATATCGAAACACGATATTTCCTGGCAAATAATTAACGCAGAAATTAATTTGGAAGATATTATTACTATCAGAAAGAGAATTAAGTATTGTAATATCGATTCCATAATTGTTACAGATTTACTTCTTATGAAGTATAATATATATATATATATATATTTTTTTTTGGTCTGAAAAACAAATTAGAAATGTACATGTATATGCATTGCATAGCGCATATATATATATAAAAGAGAGAGAGAGAGAGAATCGGTTCTTAAAGGGAAAATTGCGAGGTCTTAGTTTAAGGGAGGAAGGGTAAGATGTTAAAGGATAGAGGTAGTAATTTATGTACTAACGGAAATAGCATAAAATAGAGAAACTACGAACACTGCATCCTAATTTGACAATTTACACATCTTCTATATGCATATATACTTAATATATATGTATAAATATATATCTATATATATATATATATATATATATATATATATATATATATATATATATATATATGTACATGTCCTTAGAATATTGTTGGAATGATTAATCTTTCATATATGAATAAAATCATGTTTTCTCTCTCTCTCTCTCTCTTCCCCTTTCTCTGTATTTCTCTTGACTATTTGTTCTTCCTTAACAAGAATTTTTAATGATGAAAAAATACTCCAATTCTAATTTACTTACTTTACTTGAGGGATGATTAAAAAAAGAAAAAAAAAAATAAAAAGAGAAAAAGCTGTATAAAATCGACAAAAACAGTTAAAATAAATCAACATTCATCTTGAAGATGAATTTTGATTTTAAAGGATAAAATTTCCACGTAGATATGATAATTCATTGAATTTAGATAATGGTACGTGATAATAATTTGTCAAAAATATGTTTGAATTTATATTGCTTTTTTTCTTCTGCCTTTTAATGAAACTCCTTTTATTAGAAAATTCTCTCATATTCCACTTCTGAAATCAAAGATTCAAAGATTTAGGTTGAGGAGTAAACCGAGTAGGATCGATAAAAGGAACGAAGATAAATAATCTCGTTAATAAAAGTCTCGTATCTTCTATTTCTCTCTCTCTCTCTCTCTCTCTAGGACTATAAGAATCTTGGCACGAAACTCTATACGCTAAAAGACAAGGTGTGTGAGTGGATGGAGAGAAAAAAGGAGAAAAAAAGTGACGAGAAGAGTAGGAAGGAAATAGTGTCGAAGAGAAAGAGAGAGAGAGAGAGAGAGAGAGAGAGAGAGAGAGAGGAATAAAACGATTAGATGCAATTATCGATAATCTTCGTTGTAATTGCATCAAACGATTAGAAGAGATTAAATTTGGCAACCACCAAACCATCACCACCACCACTACCACCACCATCATCAAGTCGATAACGTTTCTCTCTATCCACGGTTTTGCGCTGTTCGTTTGAAGATTGCATTAATTAGCTAACCTCCCTGGCTACGAATATTAATTATCTTTCGTTTTCCATCTTCTCTGTTTCTCTTTTCCTTTTTCTCTCTTTCTGGACGTTCCAAAAATATATATTATTATTCCACTCTACTGTATTAATTTATAAACATTATCCTATTGATGAAAATGGAAATTTTAAAGAGATATAATATAATTGGATATCAATTGGTAATTAATACAATTAGAGATGCTACAGTTTAGAAATATTTCATTTTTTTTCATTTAAGAATATCTATAATGAAATAGAAATTAATTGTTTGTATTCAAAAACTAATGAACAAAGTATAGATCCAATATATATATATATATATATATATGTGTGTGTGTGTGTGTATGAATGTAAATGAAAAAGTTGGATTATAAAAAGTGTACATGTAATAATTTTTCATGTTTAAATAGGTGCACCTGAAGAAAAATTATGGGGTAATATACCTGGTGGTGTGTTTCCACCAGAAAGGCCAACACCTCCAACGACGACGACGACGACGACAACGACATTAGCAACGACTTACAGACCCTGGAGAACACGACCGACGAGACCCAATCACTATCCGGACTATGGTAGACCTAGAAGACCAGATCGTTATCCGTCGAAACCAGATTACAGAACTGAGAGGCCGGACTATCGACCCCAGAGACCTCACAAACCTCATAGACATCACACGACCACATTGCCGGCAATTACTACGACAACAGTTAGATCAACGATTTCTCAAAGACCTAGGTTCAGGTGGACCCAATCACCTAGGAATGATGTACCAGATAAATGTGATACCAGTTATGATGCAATTAGTATCATACGTAGAGAAGTGTTCATATTTAAGGGACGCGTAAGTATATATTATCTTTTAAATTTATTAAAATATTTTCTTTCTTTTGTTTTTTATCCTTCGGTGAGAGATTGGTGTATAGTATTTTTTATATATCTCTATGGAATAAAAAATTTTGATTCATTCCCATAAGTATCTATGGAGAATCGGTGACAAAGGATTGTACGAAGGATATCCGGCGGAGATCACGAGGCTGTTCAATCTACCAGAGGACATTGATCACGTTGATGCAGTTTATGAAAGGCCCGACAAGAAAATAGTCTTTTTTATTGGGAAAAAGTACTACGTCTTCAGTGCTAATAATCTTGAATCAGGATATCCGAAACCGTTAACAAATCTTGGACTTCCGGCTTCCTTAGAGAAAATCGACGGTGCTATGGTTTGGGGACACAATAGTAGAACTTATTTCTTTAGCGGTTCTATGTATTGGAGGTATTAACAAAGAGGATCATTTTTTCATATCTTACATCATAGCTCTTCTTTCTTTCTTTTTCTCTCTCTTTTTTTTTTTATTTTTTTTTTTTTCCTTGTTTTCTTTTCTATACTTTAACGTTAACATCCTGATTATAAAAAGACTCGAAGAAATTTTATCAAGAAGGAAACTTCTAGTGTTGTAATCCGTCAAACTGATAACAAATCTTTTTTAAACTCCATGTTAAAGTAATGTAAATTTTCAAAGTTCACATATTCATGTACAAATATGTATCTGTATTTTTTTCCTTTCTCTTTTTTTCTTTTTTTTTTTTTTTTTTATTTATTTATTTATTTATTGTACCTTTTACCCAAAATTTTACGCAAAAGTTTTTCACAATTTTTAGCTTTTGTATAAGAAAAGTTAATTGTTTTTAATGAAAGTTTACATGATGAATATCAAAAAGGGTTCTTGGATTATTTTTAAATTTAGTTAATCTCTTTTTCGAGACTTTATGGGACTAATTTCTTTTTTTTTTTTTTTTTTCTTTTCTTTTTTATTCGTTCAGATTGTAAAACTACGATCTTCAACTAATGAGTCTTTGAAAGACATGTAAAAAAAAAAAATAATAAAGAACAGAGAAAAATAATTGATATTTAAAATCGTAATGTAACTTTGGACACATCTAATTTGAATATTATATAGAGTTTTTTATGTAAAGATAAAAGATAATTGTTCTTTTGTCAAAGATTGTAGTGTTCATTGGAATCATATCATTTCAGGTTCGACGAATGTGTGAATTATGTCGAGTTGGATTATCCAAGAGACATAAGTAGCAATTTCGGTGGCGTTGGTAACGACATCGATGCTGTATTTCAATGGAAAGATGGTAAATATTAATAATATAATAATAACAACAACAACAACAATAATAATAATAATAATAATAATAATAATAATAATAATAATAATGATATAGTAATGTATTGTCTCTGAAACGTTTTTACAAAGTCGTCTTTTAATAATAATGAACCTTTGAGAAAAGGGAAGAACTCTCTTTTTTACTTAATAACGAAATAATTTTCTCTTTTTTTCCAGGCAAGACGTACTTCTTCAAAGGTAAAGGTTTCTGGTTGTTCGACGATCTCAGAATGAAAGTCGCTCACGAGAAACAGAAACTCTCGGCACCCTTTTGGATGGGATGTCCCCGTAAATTAGAAACGAACGACGTTGAGAATAATATTCCTAGGAAAGCAAAGATCGTCAGTTCGTCAGCAGATTCCATTGTTTCAAGGCTCGGTGGTGCTATTATTTTCACTCTTATAACTTTCGTCTTTGTACTTGCGTAATAGGTAAGATTCAAATAAAAAGAAGAAGAGAAAAAAGAAGAAGAAGAAGAAGAAGAAGAAGAATGTACAAGAAATATTGTTACGTCTTCAAAAAATAATTATACCAAATATATACAAAATTCTTTTTTGCAAAATATGAAAGCAAAAAATATATGCATAATTTTCTCTATGTTGATAACTCAACATAAATCGTCCATATATTTGATATAATTATACCAAATACACATACATATATATATATAAATCAACATAAATAGTCGTCCATCTTTGATATAATTATACCAAATATATATATGAATATAAATTTTTTTTGAGGGCTGGGGGAGTAAAATAAAATGCATAATTTTATATATGTTGATAGATCAACATAAATAATCGTCCATCTTTTATATAATTGTAACAAATACACACACACATATATATATATATGTATGTGTATGTATGTATGTATGTATGATGTATGTATGTATGTATGTATATGTATGTGCTCTCTATAATATAATCTAAGTCTGATGAAAATCAAAAGTATCGGAAAATGAATTTCCTTTTAATTCGTGTCTTTACAAATGCCAATGATTATATGAACAAAAAAAGAAATATAGAAAAGAAATAATCATGTAATTTTTAATTAACGCATTACAATATTGTTTCAAATGCGTTGTTCGAATACTTTCGAAAGAAGTACTTACCCCGTCAATTAAATCTTACCCTGTTACAAAAGCAAAATGATACAGTTCTTTTCTTAAATAAATAAAGAAATAAAGAAAAAAAAAAAAAAAAAAAAAATTAAAAAATAAATAAAAAATAAAAATCAATAGTTACCAAGGACAACAGTTCAATCCTTACAGAACTGTATATATATATATTTGCTATAATTGCCATATATATATATATATATATATGTGTGTGTATGTATATATATATATACATATATATATATATTTAAAAAACATTTATATCCTCCCCCGTAATACGTATTTAACTTAATATTTATAATTTATATATACATAGATTATATATATATATATATATATATATATATATATATTATCGTAAAATAATAAAAAAAAAAATAAAAAAAAAATAAAAAAAATAAAAAATAACTGGCATGAATTTACATCATGCCTGCCTGATATATATAATGATATACGACCGTCGCTAAATGATAGAAATAAGAATGGATTTAGAGAGACAAAGATAAAGAGAGAGGTGGAACATTAATGCGATAAATTAACAGTCCTGGAAATGAGAAATATTTTTTTATACTACGATATAGGAATTTGTCCAGAACTTTTGATTAGTTCGCCATTAAATTAAATAATAATAATAATAATAATAATAGTAATAGTAATAGTAATAGTAATAGTAATAGTAATAATAATAATAGTAATAGTAATAATAATAAGAATAATAAATAATAATAACAATATCATAATCCATCCATTGTAACAGATTTTGACAGCACAGAAGAGAGATATAGAAAAGTCTACTTTCTTACTGGACCAATAATAATTCTGGGATGCATTAGTGAATCCAAATCCTAATGCTATTTTACAATTTTTGCTATGTCATAAACATTAACATTCTACAATAATTTTTTTTTTTATTACGCACACTGCCCATTTTATATATATTGTCTTTTTTTTTTTAACTTATATAAAATAATGTTCTTATTTAAATTTAGTGCCGTTCTTTGGTAATGTCTAATTACTATTAGTGAACAAATATGATGGCACTATAAATTTTTAGTATGTAAGTATAGTCAAACAATCTAGCGTATGTATTTTCTCTATATTTAGCTTATATATAGCTATATACATACATACATATATATATATATATATATATGTATATATATATATATTATAATTATTACCATATACAATAATTTATCTAAAGACACAGATTAAGTGTTGTCAGTTTTATAAACTGTGATATTTATAATACACAAGCGCGATAAAATATTATAAATTAAGCATTATAATGTTGAGAGAAGGGCAGAAGATAATATGTATTTGGGATTAAATCTTTACAAATACATACATATAACGATTTGTAAGTGCTTTATTAGAAGAAAGTAATTTTTATTAATTATGAGAATTAAAAGGTTATGTTAAAAGTGTAATTAAAAAAAAAAAAAAAACAAAAAAAATCAAAAAAATTAAAAAAAAAAAGATAAAAAAAGGATTGTGTAATTTCAGAATTACGACATATTTACCATGGAATAGTAACGTTTAATTTTTTTTTTTTTAATACAGTATAGATTTTTTTTTTTTCTTTATTTCTCTTTTTTGTTTTACATATCATCCTTATACGTGCATTTTTCCACCTCTCCAGGTATTCCAAATACAAAGAAAAAAAAAATTAGAATATAATGGAACGATAATAATAAATGATATAATTCTATATCCTATTATAAATTTACGCTTCATTATTATATATATATATAAATGTATATATATAATAAAGCGATTTTTTTTACACACGAAAGAGGGAGATGAGAAATGATGATTTCTCTTAATGTAATCCTTTTTATAAAGAAAGGAAATACTATGTAATTCTTTATTAAATCTGTCGTGTAATTTTTATGTAACTGTTTATTGAACAAGATCTTTTGCTTTATAATAAATGATAAACATAATTGAATTAGAAAATATTTTTGGCTATTATTATATATATATATGTGTTTGTGTGTGTATGTGTATATATGTTTATAATATATACATATATTATTTCTATATATATATATATATTTATTTATTTATTTAACAAAAACATGTACATTTGCATTTGGTGAAACAACTTTAAACGATATGTTCAACAGAATTTTTCTTTTCTTTTCTCTCCTTTTTTTTTTTTTCTTTACAATTTTTACAATTTTCACAACTAACAGAGAAAATTTACAGCCTCAATCAAAAGTATCTATCTACTTGTCTAACAGTTGATTACATTTTATTGAGTGACACTTTGAAGCTACGATGAAAAAATGTATGTGCATGTTCATTGAATACTTGCGAGAAAAAAAAAAAAAGAAAAGAAAAAAAAGAATAGTTACATACACCAACAGTTTTCTATAAAAGAACATTATGATAATAAGCTATGTGATTTTTTTCATTATCTTATACATCATTTGACACTTGTTGTAGGGCTTATTACACATTTTCCCTGTTCAAATCCATTGAATTGTATTTTAAATATTTATACTTTATAATATTTACTTTCTATTATTATTTATCATTTTAAATGATACCATTTTGATTGAGGTTGCATTGATATATGGCAATGATTCAAGTTCACTTTGTTTTAACAGACTAGAAAAAAGATACCTAGGCATCTTTACAAATCTTTTTACAATTGATGTTTTATTGTACATTTTCCATTCGAAAAGAATTTATTTTAATGGAGTATTTATAGTTTGGCAATGTGAACTAAAATCAGAACCTTGTTCCTTTATTCTCTGTGGCCTGTAATTCAATGAATTTTTAATATTTCTAAATATTCCAATTGAGAGAGAGAGAGAGAGAGAGAGAGAGATGGCAGTATGATCTTTGTAAATTCTGAAGTTACGTTTCCGCAAATCTTAAAACACATTAAGCGTAATTGAGCCATAAAATATTTTTGAACTCTATCAGAAGATACTGCATCGACTCTCTTGGAACCTTTAAAATCTCAATTTTATTCTTTTAATGTATCCTATGTGCGCTCATTCCTTTGATACGTTCCTGAGTAACATCTCCTTCGGTATACAGGTTCAACCTCCTGCTACATGCGCAGATCAGGTGGAGAATACGGATCCCATGGATTGAGTAATCTTAGAGTTGTTTGAACAATCGTATCTACCTCTGCCATTCCACCTATTCCAGTATCACCGCACATAAGAGTTTTAGAAATACATGGTAATTCTCTATAACCCCATGATTTAAGTAATGAAATCTATTAGTGAAGATATAAAATACGATTAATACAAAATAAATTTAACAATTTATTTTCAACATTTATTCTATAATATTAAAAATTAAATTGTAGTTTTACCTGTTGTGCAGTAATCGGATGTTCCCACATCTTTGTATTCATTGCAGGACAAAACAATAAAGGTTTTGAAGGATCCCAAGCACGAGCTACGCAAGTGAGTATATTGTCACATATTCCAGAAGACATTTTACCAAGAGTATTAGCATCTATCGGTGCAATTAAAAATAGATCTGCCCATTTAACCAGATCAATATGTAATACCGGATCACCTCTATCTTGCCATGCAGCCCATTCCACTGTATCCGATAGTACCTGAATTCCTGGTGGTAACTCAGCCTCTTTTAAAAAATGTTTTGCCCTTTCAGTAACGACAACTCTTACTTCCAAATTACTTTTCCATAATTTATCCACTAAAAGAGGCAGTTTAATCGTCGCGACGCTACCAGTGCAACCAATTAATACTCTTTTTCTTGAGGCACTTGCCATTTTGAAAAGAATTTCAGAAAAGCAGTTCGCAAAAGCACGCTCTAATAAGCAATATGAATATATGCTTGATATTCCAAATGAACTTTTACCTTTTGGATCCTATAAACGTGTGTATACAAAGAAGTATACTTTATAGAATAGGCCTTTTAATATATAAGTATAAGTATCACTTATTCTTGAATATCTTTTGTGTATTTTTTTCTCTTCTTTTTTCTTTCTTTAATAAAGTATGGTATATCCTATTTATTTGATATACTTTAAACAATGTCCACAAACTACATTTACATGATAACAATTGTATGTATATACATATATATATATATATATATATATATACTCTTTTTAAAATCTCATTAAAGCTCTAAAGCACTATTGACACTTTCCTTTGAACGGATTCTTCTAAATGCTTCGTTTAATCACTTCCAAAGTTCTTCCCTTTCTTATTCTTTTTGTTTGATAAGATTGGCAGTAATATATTCTTCTAAATGTGATGAATCACATGCAACTTAACTCGCACTCTAACTTCTATAGATTTCTAAAACGCATGAACATTAACTGTCTTAAAAAGACATACCAAGAACTTATCGTACAGTCTGAGAACAATATATATTTTATGAACTTTAAACTGGTATTCAATTTGTAACTTTTAACCTGGATTCCTTATGATAAGGGAAATATAGTGACATAGATATTACGTAGATGATGATCAATTTTTTCTACGTTTTGTTAATCAAGCAAATATTCGTGAAACTGTTACGTTTTTTTTACTTCATCGGTAAAACCTAATTTCGACCAATCTTCACGCGCCATAAGATTTTTATCCATTCGACAATCGAGATAATCCTTGGCAATATGTCTGCACATTGTATTTTGATTATTATGTTCTAATAGACATCTAAGATAGTCGATCATTACTTGTTTGCAGAAGCCTTCATGATCGAGAGGAAAACTACCCTTTTCGGGTGGCACTGGCTTGAAAGATTTTTGCCCAAACGTATACGAGGACATAATTTAGATCTAATCGCATGGGGGAAAAAAAAAAATAAGAGAGAAAGAGAGAAAAGAATTAGAAGAAAGTACAATGAACGAACATAGAGAACTCTAAAATGTCCCACTTAAGATTCACTTAAAACACGAACAACGTAAAAGCCTTTCCAATGATCGTACAATCTTTTATTTCGTTCAATGATAAGCGCCATCTTCTGGATTCATTCGAAACTTCTGCCAGTTAAAATTTTTTTCATTCGACATATTTTAATTAAATCTGACGTTCTGTTTCGAATAAAAAAAGACACAAAAAAAAAAAAGAAGAAGAAGAAGAAGGAAAGAAACAGAAAAGAATTTTAATTAGTAAAAAAAAAAAAAAAAAAACGATAAAAGTAAACTAATGACATTATTTCATTCGTAGCATTGTACGATCGAAAACAATTTGAATTATCGCGCGCTTTTCATATTGAATACAATTCAAAATTCATCTCTCCTACATCATAGAATTTTTTTTATAATTTCATTTTTATATTCATATAAAAAATCCACTCGATTATAAAACAAAGCGATAATATTAATTTAACCAATTAATTTGTTAATTGAACACCACGTGGCGCTAATAATTAATGACTTCCGTGTCAGTAGGCATTCTAGCATTTTGTCGTAGTTATATCAGTTTATTCTTATAGATAAATATTGCGTTTTGTTATGTATTTAATATGATATTAGTAAATGTTAATTAAATAGAAATGAATGAGGAATGTATATGAGGAAATCAAAAAAGAAAAAAGAATAATGTACAAAGTAAAGAGGAAATAAATTTCATCGAATTTGTAAAGATTAATAAAATTCATTGACAATGAAGAAATATCTGTTTTGGTTTGCTCATGAACACATTAATTTTCGATTACCTGTGAGTTTATAAGATAAACAATATAAAATGAGATATTAAACAAATTTTTAATTAAATTTTATAACTAATATATCTTTTTATAAATACTTTATACGTGTTTATGTACATGTATATGTTTTAAATAATACATGTTATTATCCTAAGAGGTTATGTCGTCTAACTATAAATTATTTTATATTTATATTTATACGCATTGATGTAGATTACTTTGATATTACTTATTAAATTAAATGTGACGTTTTCTTTTTTTTTTTTTTTTTTTTTTTTTTTTTTGTTGTTATTTTTTAGGAAATGGAATCTATTTTTTATATGTTCGATATAAAATTACCTTCAATTTCTAATAGAGACCAAGTAAGAGAATCTGACAAATTATTTGATCATTTAGTCCTATTATCCAAAAGTAACATTTGTAAATAATTTTATAATTGAATACTAATTGTTGTCTTATTTGTAGCCATATTGGATAGTCGATATATCATCTGAAAAAATTGTACATAAAATAGCTAGTAGGGCAGTATCTCTTCGATTTTGTCTTGAACTGTGGGCAAATGGAAAGAATAATGAAGAATTGCACAATAATTTAAAAACTTATCCCATAGAACAAATTAAATTGTACGCGGATAAAGAGAAATCGTTTAAAATTATTGTGGAAACATTTTGTAAACATTTTTCGCAGGGTGAAAAGATACAGAAAATTGAAGTAAGTAAATTTTTTACAATGGCAAAAGTTTGATCATTAAATTTTATATCTTCATTAATATAATCTACATGTAATATTAATGTATTTCAAAATGTCATGATCAGTAAAAGTCTTTCAGTTATTTACCATTACAAGGACCTGTTAAATTGAAGAATCCAGATACCACCTTATATTACATAGAATTTTATGGCTTAGATCCCAATGAAATTCCAGATAAACCTTATGAATTATTTTTTGGCAGATGGGTAAAATTTCTAATGTTATTGTCATGAATGATTATTTTTTGGATTATAATTAAATGTAATTTTTTTGTCCTTTTTGTTTGTTTTTCTTTTTTTTCTTTTTTTTTTTTTTTTTTTTTTTGTGTTTAGATCGCGGACGGACAAAGAGATTTGATACAAAAATTTTCTTTAAAAAGGAGAAAATTTATAGGTAATACTTCGATGGATCCTCAATTATCATTGATCATGGCAAATCAAGCTCAGATTAAAACAGGAGATATCGTTCTTGATCCATTCGTTGGTACTGGTTCTTTATTAGTTGCCGCTTCTCATTTTGGGGGTTATACATTAGGAACAGATATAGATTTTCTTATGCTGCATGGACGTACGAGACCTACTCGTATAAAGCAAAAAGTAAAATCATTGCAAAGTCTTTTTTTTTTATACTTATAGTATTTCGTATATTCTCTCTTATTGTATTAATAAAATATAAATGATCTTAGATTAGGGAAAAGGATGAAAATGTGGCTGCAAATATGGAACAATATGGGAGAAGTTCTTATTATATTGACGTAATAATATCAGATTTTTCTTATCCTTTATGGAAATCAGATATGTTTATAGATGCTATTATTACCGATCGTAAGTAGAATATTTTACTTTTGTTAAACTGATATGATAAGATTATTCCTTTACAAAGTTCATGATTAATTGCATTACTTTTTCAAGGAAATCTAAAGAGGTTTTTATTGTAGCACCTTATGGTATAAGAGAATCAACTGAACGTATAGGAACAATGAAAGCAAATCCTGTGATCGAAGAACATCAAGTATCAACTCATATTCCTTCAAAAGTTGAATACGGTTTACCACAAATATATAAAGATTTATTAAACTTTGCAGCGAAACACTTGAAGATTACTGGTAGATTAGTATGCTGGTATCCAATATTTAGGTAATTTTAATTATTTCTTAAAGAATACATATAATATAACATATCATTATCAGATATCAATATTTCTTATTTTCACAGAGATCAATATTCCTCAGATCAGTTACCTATACATCCTTGTTTACAATTAATAGCCAATTCAGAACAGGTTCTTAGTAATTATACAAGTCGTATATTATTAACTTATGAAAAAGTAAAAGAACCACAGGTACATTAATCGCTCTATTCGATGTTTCAGATTTAACGACATTTCAAAGACATTCTTTTATAATAATATAATATTTATGATAGGCATTATAACTAATTTTTATTTTTATTTTTTTTTTTTTTTTAGGAGACCGATGACATAAATTCTATATGTTTAACTGATTTCCGAGAAAAGTATTTTGCATTAAGAGAAGAAACGCGAAAAGAAAGAAGAATGAAAAAGGCTACAGAAAGAGCAAAGAAAAAAGAAGATTGGGAAAAAAGTAATGGAGAAAGTATGGAAAGATGACCAGACAATGATTTTTTATCTAATAGATTTTTCAGCTGATATTTTATAGCATCTATGTTGTTATTATCAACATAGTTTAATTATTTTAATTGAAAAGGATAAAATATATTTGTGTACTATACATTGTTAATGTATTGTTTTTTTTATTTTTTTATTTTTTTACTCGTATTAAAGTATATATTTATTTAAAATCTCCACAACCATACAACTACACTCTTGTTGCACAAATTATTTTTCAAGAATATTAATGAACAATCTCATGAATAGATAGATGATAGTTTATCAATCATTAATATTCTTACAGCAACGTGGATGACAACATTAAATCCAACAGGTTTTCTTTGCCTATCAACATCTCAATTACGCATTTTTAAGCTATTCTCTTTCAACATTATATTATATTTCACAATTTTATTTTTTTCTTTTTTCTTTCTTTTTTTATTAACGTTCTCGCGAAATAAATAGAGATTGATGACTACGTTAAGGAATACTAGAAGTGATTCACTTCTGTGCACTTTAATGGAAATTATATATATATATATATTTTTTTTTTAAATTATAATATAATGTAAGACAATAATTATGTTTAGTGCAAGACAAAATGCTATATGAAATGCATACTTTCTTTCAGTATCTATAATTTTAGATTTGAATTTGAATCCTGTAAAAGTATAAATTATTTAAAACTATGATACTTTATGTATATATATATATTTTATATATATATATATATATATATATATATATATATATATATATATATATATAAAATTAGTGAACGTTATAAGATATGATCAAAAATGTTTTGTGAATGTTCATGTGCACAGTTATTCGTTATAATTCTGACTGTCTCTGAAAACAGTATTCTTATAGATAATGCATTTACATATATTACAACATTCAAACAAATTTACAAAATCCTAACTTGATTTGAATATGAACATTGACTAAATGCATTTCAATATCTAAGCTTCAACTTGCAATTGTCCTAATAATCCTTCTATATTTTTAACTTCTTCCTCTGAGACTTTACTTGAATATTGTTTTTCAATTTGATTGGCAGCCCATTCACTTAATTTTATTGCATCTTTTTTCTTAGATGCTGGACATTTGGATGATGTTGCAATACTGTTTGTTGCCTAAGAAAAATATAAAGGTAAAATAAATTTATTAAAATTTTAAACATTAGCTTTTATATTATTAAAATTTATACCATGAGGAAAAAAAGAACTTACTAATAATAGGCCATAAAGTGCTCTAATATTATTTGGATTTAATTTGGCTGCTTGACAGAAATAAGCTTTCGCCAATTCCATATTATCAAAACCTCCCTAAAAGCAATAGGAATAATGAAGGACAAAGAAAAAAAAAAAAGTGATTTTTTTTTGTTTTCATATTTTCTATTACAATTATATAATATAATTTACCTGAGAATATTTTATTTCTGCATATCTTTGATAAATTAAATGGCTGTGCGGATTATGTAATATTAATTCTTCCATGCAAAAAGCTGCTTTAGAATATTCATGTTCTTGTAAATACAAATCACATAGTTCATGCCATGCTTCTTGATCGCTCATGAATCTATGTGAGATTAATCATTTATATTCATAATAATTTAGAAGTACGTAGAAGAGATAAGTCAAAATGTAATTGGATAAAATAAATAAAGATCTAGGCATAAATATATTTTCTAGATACTTCATTGTATATATATATATATATCTCAAAAATATTTTTATATCAAATATTACTTACTTTTTTAAATATTCCGTAAGTTCTTTGATTGCTTCTGATATTTTTCCTTTAGCTTTCAATAAAGCTACACGACGTTTTCTTGGTGCAGCATTAGTTTCATCCTTTTTTATAATAGAATCTAATACTTCTATTGCCTCGTCATACCTTAGATATATTAATATAAAAATAATATTTACAAATCATTGGACAAATGTTTTTATACGTTCCATAATATAAAATACGTACATTTCCAATGCTTCCAAGTGCATAGCATGATATTTATGAACTCGTAAACTACCAGGAAATTCTATCATTAATATTTTAATACAGTAATCTGCTAATGATAAACGATAGCAGTCTAAGGCAGCCACGCAAACTTGTTCCAATACTAAATATTCTATACAAGATTAAAATTAAATATATAAAATAATATGATTATATGATCGAGAGAATAGATATTTTATATTTATATAACGATTAAATATAATTCTTACTTTCGTTACCAAGTTGATTGACCTTTCCTGCCAAAACGTTTTCCCATAAATTGACTACATCTCTACTTTGTCGTTCTGAGTTCTCTCTCCATGTTCTAAACAAATCTCTAACCTCTATAACATATAAGAAACAAAATAACATTACATTCTACAAAGATACATATCAAATTTTATGAGGTACTTGCATTGTTTGTATTACGAATTAATTAATTAATTAATTAAAAAAAAAAAAAAAAAAAAAAAAAAAAAGAAAAAAAAAACAAGAACAAAAAAAGAAACAAAAAAAAAAAGAAACTTACCCAACCAAGTTAATTTATCATAACGACCTTCCATAATCAGAAATAAAAGTAATAGGAAATAATAAGTGATATGTTACACGAAAACGTTTACAGTATTGAAGAGGTTATACGATGTTGATTTCAAATCGCATTAGCATATTGTCAACTAAGCACGATCAACAATAGTTTCTCTCTTAATCGAAATCTAAATGGCTGTCGTACGCTATTCAAATGATTCAAAGGACAATATAATTACAATGGAATAATCTAGCCAAGTAAAGAGGCCGAACGATATATTTGAATTGATATTATATCAATTTAATATTTTATATACCCATAAATCATTTGTTTCACACAACAAGCACAATGATATTTTATTTATTAATAGAATGATTATTAACGCAGATTGATCATTTTGATTAATTACAAACTTAGTACTTTTATGTGTGGAAAAATAATACTGCTTTATTATCACCAATCTAGTAAAAGGGGGGGAAAAATCGGTGCTATAGATTTATTTTAGATGCGACACACTGCTGAAGTATTTGAAATACAGCGCCCTCGTTTCTTTATGAGAATTAAATATATAATACATGATCTCATTAAAATAAAATATACAATTCAAGTATATATCTAGTAATATTAAAAAAAAAAAAGATGATCGATAAGAATTATAAAGGATATATGAAAGAAAACAGATTCGTACTTGTAGTATAAAATAATAGAAACACGCTAATGTATTCGATCTAAATTTTTTAATTTGAAAAAACGCGCCACTACGATTTACCAATATGGCCGACGATTATTAATGAAAAATGATTTAGCAAAAAATTGCTTCAATTACGTATACGATATATTATAATTTGAGAAATAAAATATTATTTTTGATATCAATAATTATAATATTATTTATTATAATATTAATTATATATATATATATATATTTAAGTATAATTAGTTTTTGAAGTGAGGGCGCTGTTAACCAAATAGTTAACATCATTTTCCTGTTCGCCTCTATGCATTCACAATTACCTTTTTGTCGTTGATAATTCCCAACGCCGTACACACGTGGCGATGATAATTGGGATAATATTATTTTCAAACGGAAAAATATAATAGAGAAATATTTTTATTTTTCGTTTGTGTTTTTGTTCATTACTTTATTTAATTTGTTTGTATTTTTTCATTTTGTGTTATATTTCGATTAATAAAAAGAATAATAAGATAATAGAGATAAATGGTGTACGGACAATTTAATATGTTTGAGATAAATGATGAGAAGTTAATAAAAATAAGAAGAAATGAAGAATGAAGAATGAGAAGAGAAAAGAAGCAGGGCACCGGATAAATGTAAGAACGTTCCTGAATCTTGGAGGCGGTCGACATGCGACCTGTCGGTACGATAGAAAACAGGTGTTTATAATCGGTAGGTTCCGTCCACCGAGCGAGGCGGCAGGGCTGTGGCTCTTGTGGCAACATACAAGGGGGCGCGCCATGCTCGTGGCAAGACTTCTTGTTGCTCTCATTCCCAGGCGAAATACTGTTCGTCGCTGTTTTCTGTTGTGTTTTTGGGATAGTAGAAGGCGAAAAACATGTCGTTTTGATAATCTTACGTACGATAAAACGGGCCTGAGCGGATTGATCGTGGTGCCCAGGGTCGGCCGGCGCTCCTATACCGTGGCCCCGTGCTACGTGCAGGTGTAATTTAATAAGGAGCGCAGGGGAGGTTGGCGATTTAACAGGGATATCGATTTGTCCGCCGAGTGCTGTGCTGGCTCCATCGCAAGACCCAGAAGCAGGCAGCCATGGACGTCGATATTTTTGGGGCACAGCCTGCCGCAGCACCGTGTTGGGTATGTTGCGTCCGAGCGAGTCCAGAGGCCTGATAGGGCCCGAGAAATGCGACGATTCGCCGGCCGATAACGCGGTGCGAGAGTAGGCAGTAAAAAAGGGGCAAAGACGGCGAGCCGCGGTACGGCGGTACGCTCCTTACCACGAATTTTATTGTCAGGACGGCGTGCCGCGTAGGAATTCAAAGAATTTTTCAGTATCAGGACCGTACCGATAAACCACGATGGATCTTGGCATCGTAGGTAATGCAACGGGTGCATCCGGGGGGGCCGTCGCCTGTCCCGTTTGCACTCTTTATTTGCGCGAGGGTATCAGCCTTCAAAGACACTTGGATACACATCCCAAGGAACAGGTCATAGAGGCCCTCATTAAAGCCAGCTCTACGACCTCTCAACAGACACAACAACTTCCATCGCCAACATCAGTACCTCCTGTTCCTTCCAGCATTCAATCACCACAGAATACACCGCAGCACATCCAACAGACGACTGCACATGTTTCTGCTCAGTCTCCATATCCCATAGGGCCTATATTTGAATGTCCACCGATTGGTACTATGATGCCTCCTCAATTTGCCTCGTTTAGTTATCAACAATTTGTCAATAATGGGACCATGATGATACCACAGTACGCAATGGCTCCGCAGACTAATCAGATGATGCAAATGTTGTATAATCCATATGGTATGTATCAGCAGCAACAGATACCCACTGTTCAAATGATCTCTCCGGTTGCAGCCATTCCTAATACCACAAGGATAAGACCTGTGGTTACTATGGCTGGTGAAACCAATAACAGGACCACTATCACCGTACCTGTAAATAGTTCTGAGCCAAAGCAGATCTTACCTGAGATATTGCCAGAGCCTGAAGTAGAAAATGAACAAGATCTGCCTGACATAAATTTCCCAGCATCCCCCGAAGTAGCTAATGAAAATACTTCTATGCAGCAAGATGGAAATGAAAATAGTAGAATTCAAATAGAACATAGAGGGCAACAGATACAAAATCCGACCATTCAGGATCAAAGTTCTGTGCAGCACGAATACAATAGCATTCCTAGATCTTTAACTATCGCTTGTAACATTGAAAATGAAGATGATGACAATGCTGAAAGTGTATTGCCTGATATAGACGAAAGAGAAACGGCACACATAGTTGCATCGGTTGTCCAATGCAAACCCACACATTATGAAGAACAATCTGAAATACGAAGGTTTGATCAAGAATATAAAAATGATACTAGTAAACTCAATTTAGAAACGCAAGATGTACTTGGAAATACTATTGCAATAGAAAAGGAAAAATTAGAGGGGGAGAAGTCTTCGGATGAAAAAGATAAGAGTGAAAATGAATCTGTCCCATCTCAAGTTCCTTCAACAGAAATGACAAAAGATACTGCACAACCTGAGGTAGAACAATTGGAACAATTATTAATCACTATTATGGAATCAGAATTTAATAGTGCATCAACGAAGGAGCATGATGTACAGAAGGATGAGGAAGGGAAGGAAAGTATGGAGGAAAGTGCTTCAGTTCATGCGGACGAGGAAATAACTCCGAATATAATAGATGTGATTTCAAACTCTCATGGCAGTGATATCAAGGAATGTAATATAGAAATGGAAATTACGGAAGAACCAAAAATATGTGTAGAAGACAAATCAGACAAAAGTTATATTTTATATCATTACAAGGACAGTTTATCTGCTCCACCCTCGCCAGCAATACGAAAGAAGTCTACTCGAACATATTCAGTTCGTTCAGAATTTGGATCAAACGAAAATCTTAGTGTTTATCCTGTCGGATTTGATGCTACTACATTGCAAGACGAAGAGGACGACGACGAAAAGAATATGACAGAAGATAATTTTGATGAAGCAGACATGGAAATAGAAGCAATACCTAGTCCTCATACACCTTTCATGAAGTATGGTGAAAGTGCAGATGGTGTTAGATCCCATACTCCATTGTCTGCTATTAGTGGTATATCAGTACTAAGAGTTCGAAAAGATTTAAGCAAACCTTGTTCTCCTGCATCTGCACATTCATTTTGTCATATAGATGGTGATAGTTTGAGCCATGATGATGAAAGTAACGATTTAAGAGAAATTACAATGGAGAAAGATCCCATTAGTTGTCCACAAATTGAAGAAGAATTGAAAGTTGATAAATATGAAGAGAATGTATGTGAAAATGTGGAGAAGAAGGGTAATAATTCAAATCATGTCTATCATCAATCTGTAATAACAGAGCATGTTAGCTTATTTCCACCAATTCATTCGCAACAACCTGTTTTAATACAGGATTCTTATCCATTACCAAATAACAAAAATCATAATCTTTTAAATTTATCAGAATCCATCAATCCAACTACTAGCACTGAATCAAAGAATTATCATTGTAGTAAATCAATTATTCAAAAACAGTCAATGGAACTTCTTAATATAAATGAGGATGCTCATGCTGGTCCAATGAATGTTTTTGAGTTTGATGGACTTCAAATTTTAGTTCCTAGTACATTTATAAGTGAATCATCACAAAAAGCAGTGAGTGCAACTAGCCAGCAATCTATGGCAAGTAGCGAGGGAGGTGCAGGTATCGACGAAGAAGTCAAAAGTGTTAATATGCGTGCTGACGAAACTATGCCACCCAGAGGTGAATTATCAGAACAAGAAAGCAATGGCTGTACAGAACAGTCTGCTTGGCAGGTTATTATCTTTTCAAATTTTAATCTTAATATTGATTATTCTTTCAATTAATTTTGCCTGATTAATTATTAATTGTAATGTATTAATTAATTATAGTATAATGAATCTCTTCAATCCTCTTATGCATTATGTTTTATTAATTTTTAATACTTTTTATGATATAAAATTAATTGTAACAAATTTTATTTAACAGGTTTATATGGGCCAAGAATCTTCAAGAATGTCAACTTCTTATGATCTAATGGCAAGGGAAAGTTGGGAAGAATCAGAAGGATCAGACAATGAAATTAGTGGTCCATTGTTAGATAGTCGATCTTTAGCTACGCATTTTACATCTAGCTTATTCTTAGATCGTGATAGGAAAACGCCTACAAAAAGGACATTTAAATGTTCACATTGTCCAGAGGTTTTTGACTGTCCTAAAGAACGTAGAGTCCATAGTACAATGGTGCACAAAGAACCTGGACCTAGCGGTAGTAGAGATGCAACAGAACAACCAGAAGTAAAAGATATAAAATTATTAGACGGGCGCATGAATGTGTTTGATGATATTTTTGTACCAGGCTTACATGTGCAACAAATGTATCATCAACAGCCATTGTTACATCAACTCCAACCGCCGCAACCAGATTTAGCAAAAATAGAAACCGATCAGAAAGGTGAAAATTTGACAATTCCTTCGACAGTAGAGGTATCTTGTGCATTATGCAATCAACGATTTAATAGTGAAAAAGCTTTACAGTTACATCATAAGAGAATGCATATAGTTGAAGTATCGAAACGTATTCGTGAACAGGCAAAATGCGTAATATGCAACGAAGAATTCCCATCTGTTGTATTGTTTAATGCTCATCTAAAAATACATCCTTTAGAATGTGGGCAATGCGGAAAATACTTTTATAGAAAGCAAAATTATAAATTACACATGAAACGTCATTTAGGAATCAAGCCCTTCCCTTGTACACTATGTGATAAGGCATTTTTAACTAAACAAAAATTAGATGAACATACTAATGGACATACAGGTAATGCCCCTGTAAAGTGTAATTTGTGTAATGAAACTTTTCGTAGATATTCAAATTTAACTCAGCACAAGAATAGACATCATCTTAATATTAAAAAGAAATTGAAAGACTATATATGCCAATGTGGAGAGATATTCCATACGAAGAAAAAATTAGCATGGCATAAAGAGACACATGATGAAAAACCTAAAGCATGCACATATTGTAATGAAAGATTTATACATATGGCTAGTCTTACACGTCATATGCGTCGTGCTCACAATAGGAGATTTGTTCCTGATGCTCAAAGAGAAAATGAAAATGTGGAGTGTCCAATATGTAAATGTATTTATTTGCGATCATCCTTAGCCGTTCACATGCGTGTCCATAATGGTGAAAAACCCTATGAATGTCAGGTCTGTTCCAAGGCTTTTAGTACGAAATGGAATTTACAATTGCACAAGTGGACTCACGCAGCACGTAGCACGAAACCATTTAAGTGCAACCAGTGCAGCGCTGCATTTTATCGACACAGTGATTATACAGCTCATATGAATTCTCATCGGAATGTACGTCCATATACGTGTAATTACTGTGGAGCTCAGTTTATACGAAAGTATAACTGTTTAAGACATGTAAAAGAACACGAGGAGAATAAGGCATACACATGTGACGTTTGCAACAAAACTTTTCATAGATCATATTATCTAAAAGAACATTTAAGAGTGCATTCAGGAGCAAGACCATACACATGTCACATCTGTGGGAAATCAAGTGGTACGAAATCTAATCACAATAAGCATGTAAGAATTCATCATGCCCGAGAACCTGTAAATACTGAAAACTAATGAATCTTAGATTTTCATGAAGTATTATAATTGACGGTATCAACTAGTCTGTGACACTGGGTCTATTTGAATCAAATAGAATAGAAAATAAATATTATAACGAAATATCTTATATTATCGGGAGCTTATATTAATGATTGAAAAAAGAATTATTTAAGAACAAAACAAAAACGAAGAAAAGAAAAAAAACACAAAAAAAAAAAAGTCAAAAAAAGAGAAACAAAAATAGAAACAATTTATATAATGTAATAAAGCTGATATATATAAAATATTTTCTAAGTTATAAAATTGCATTTTATGAGATTAACTTTTTTAATATTATATTTTATAAAATAATATTATTTAATTCGTGAAGTCTTAAAAAATTATTTTATGTGAAATTAATTAATTTTTTAATTTATCCAAAATTATTTTTATTGTGTGATTTTTATCTTATCAAGAATGATTGAAATGATCCAGTGAATTCAGACTCTAACTATATATAATAGGATAAAGAAGTTTTTTGAAGAAAAATCGACTAATATGTGTCTCAAAGACTCGAGTAGTTCCTTTAATGAAAGGCTACACATGAATCGCGTTTGCCAACTAATAGTTATTACCTATTTCATAAAAACAATTAACCAATTAATATTACGTAAATATTAAACTCTTTTACGTGTCGATCGTTGTAAGTAATTTTTTTACAATGACTATTTTTCATGAAGTGTGCATGTTGAAGTTCGCACATCGTCAGTGCCCAGTGTAATAAGTGAGACAGCCCGTGTTTATATGCGCTGTTCATTGCGCGAGGGCTTATTAGTTACTATCATTACAGACTATCATACAACATATATGAATCTTAGTTGTTATTCTTCTATATTTATATATTTTGCAACATATAAAGTGATTTTTATTGGTAATTCAAATTCCAAGACTGATCGATGTTGGTTCTCTGTATTGCTCTCCTATACAAATATTAATCATATATGTATAATCACATGTATATTAATATTGCATATCTCAAATTTTTCCCAGTTAAATGTACATTTCAATAATTTCAAGAGAAAATCACTTTTTCATATATTAGATGTGCGAAGTATGTAATTTTGATGATTTTAATTATTTGTATGAGAGAGAGTAGAACAGAGTGATGAAATTCAAAGTTGTTTGAATTAATACTATGTATAACATAGTTATTCTCAAATCTATTAATTCAAATTTCTACAATTAATTGCACTGCCGATCAAATAGTGCATATTGTCATTGTACAATGTTGTAAAAGTGATGTGACAGCAAATTTGGAATTCCAAATTTTATATATTGTATTACTTTATGTTGGATACATATGTATATATATATATTTGAATATACTTTATTTAATAATCATAAATTAATCATGATTACCTTTAAAAGGTTTTAAACGCAAACGTAACTTACGCATAATTAATATAAATGTTATTTATGTTATTAAATTCATATGCTATTTTGTTATTTCAATTCTCGCACATGTATTTTTAATGTTATTAAATGTTTACATATACCATTAAATTCAACATGCTTCAATAAGTGATTTTATACTTGTACAGGCAAACTAAAATATTTGTTTAAGCCTTTATGTACAAATATGATATGCAAGTACTTGACAATTTCAGGCGGTGTATAAAACCCACCTGTAACCAACATCGACGTCCAAGTGTGCAATTGTTTAGTTAAATATGTATTCTCAATGAATACTGTGTGTAAATAGTGTAAATATGTATATTACTTCTATTTTATAGTAGGGCCAATTGCATTGGCAATTGAATATCGTATTGATTCATGCTACACATGAACATAAAACTAGACTAATCATTATCGTAAAAATAATAAATCAGCATGTGTATACCTTAATAAAAATGATGTATATTGAGGTACTTTTTTAAATAAGTTTTTTTTTGTTTTTTCATTTTTCATTAATTAATATGTTAGCATCCCATGTTTACATTTGAAAATATAATTCTAAGTTGAAAAGGAAAAGTTAACATTGTTCATAATTTTTCACAGTTAAAACTAGATAATACCATTAGATTTTAAGATAAAATTGATCTCATGTTTCACTATTATATTTTCATGAACGTCTACAATAATGATGCAATAAAGCTAAATATTGATTGTGTAATATAGTTTTGTTTACAAAATAAGCCAAGTGATCATATTTTGAAATAATTCGTTTAAAAGTGAAATTGAACAATTTAATTTAATAAGTTTTATATGCTAAACAATCACATTTATTGTCACAATATTATCAGATTAATGTTCGCAGCGGAGATTTTGTAAATTAGACGTCATTAACCTCTTATGTTTATTATTTTTAAATTATTTAACATTTTGAGTAAAATTGATAGAAATATATATATATATATATATATATATTTATATATATATATATAAATTGATAATAGATTTGATTAGTTAACAATAATCTATCTGTATGGAGAAAGGAAAGAAATTAAGGTACGTTTTATTACGTATATTTTATACGGTTCAATTTGTCTACGATCAGATACATTTTAAATTTGCCGCCATTAGGAGTTTGTTATTAATCAGGCGCGAACGCTTGAAATGTCACGTGGGTAGCCGGTAAAGATTTCATATTTCTTTGATCAGACTCTAACGATGCGTATCGTTACACTTAACCTAAAATGTTTGTATTATCTTAGATAATTATTTTACTCTTTTTTATAATTTATAAAAATATTAAAACGTTTCGTGGTTTAATTCAAAGAAAAAAAAAATGACTACGAAAAGGAAACCTGAAACACAAGTACCAGCAGAAGAAAGTGATTTACTTTCAATTCGACCACTTGGTGCGGGTCAAGAGGTTGGAAGATCATGTATAATGTTGGAATTTAAAGGAAAAAAAATTATGTTGGACTGTGGTATACATCCTGGATTATCTGGTATGGATGCTTTACCATTTGTAGATTTAGTAGAAGCTGATGAAATAGATTTGTTACTGATCTCACATTTTCATTTGGATCATTGCGGTGCCTTACCGTGGTTTCTTCAGAAGACAAGTTTCAAAGGACGTTGTTTCATGACTCATGCAACTAAAGCAATTTATCGTTGGCTTTTATCTGATTATATTAAAGTAAGTAATATTGCAACAGAACAAATGCTATATACAGAATCAGATTTAGAGACTAGTATGGATAAAATAGAAACAATAAATTTTCATGAGGAAAAAGATGTTTTTGGGATAAAGTTTTGGGCATATAATGCTGGACACGTGTTAGGTGCTGCTATGTTTATGATAGAAATAGCTGGTGTTAAAATTTTATATACTGGAGATTTTAGTCGTCAAGAGGATAGGCATTTAATGGCTGCTGAAATACCAAATATCCATCCGGATGTATTAATAACAGAATCTACGTATGGAACACATATTCATGAGAAGAGAGAAGACAGAGAAGGAAGATTTACAAATTTAGTTCATGAAATTGTTAATCGAGGTGGTAGATGTTTGATACCAGTTTTTGCTTTAGGAAGAGCACAGGAACTTCTTCTTATTTTGGATGAATATTGGAGTCAACATCCTGAATTACATGAAATACCAATTTATTATGCATCTTCTTTGGCAAAAAAATGTATGGCTGTTTATCAAACATACGTGAATGCAATGAATGATAAAATTAGACGTCAGATAGCAATCAATAATCCATTTGTATTCAAACATATTTCAAATCTAAAAGGTATCGATCATTTTGAAGATATTGGACCTTGCGTAGTTATGGCATCTCCAGGTATGATGCAAAGTGGCTTATCAAGAGAATTATTCGAATCTTGGTGTACCGATGCAAAGAATGGTGTTATAATAGCTGGTTACTGCGTAGAGGGTACATTAGCAAAAACTATTTTATCGGAACCAGAAGAAATTACAACTATGTCTGGACAGAAATTGCCATTGAAAATGTCAGTCGATTACATATCATTTTCAGCTCACACTGATTATCAACAAACTTCAGAATTTATACGTATTTTGAAACCACCGCATGTAGTGCTTGTACATGGTGAACAGAATGAAATGGGAAGATTAAAAGCTGCTTTACAACGAGAATATGAAGATGATCCAAATACTACAATGGAAATTCATAATCCTAGGAATACAGTTGCTGTAGAGTTATATTTCAGAGGAGAAAAAACTGCTAAAGTTATGGGCACATTAGCCATGGAAACACCAAATCCAGGACAAAAATTATCTGGTGTTTTGGTTAAACGTAATTTTAATTATCATATGTTAGCTCCTTGTGATTTATCAAAATACACAGATATGAGTATGAGTCAAGTTATACAACGGCAAAGTGTCTACTTTTCAGCTTCGTTACCAGTATTAAAACATCTTCTAACGCAAATAGCCGGCAACTTAGAAGTTATAGATGATAAAAAATTAAGGGTTTTTAAAAATATTGATGTGACTATTGATGGAAAGATTGTTATGATGGAATGGATTGCCACACCAGTGAATGATATGTATGCAGACTCTGTTTTAACTGCAATATTGCAAGCTGAGATGATGGAACAACCTCCTAAAATGTTACCTGCACCAACAAAAATGGATAGAATGCATTTTAAAGAATGTCTAATAGAAATGTTACAAGAAATGTTCGGAGAAGATTCAGTTCCGAAAATTTTTAAAGGAGAAAAATTATATGTAACTGTTGATGGTAAAAAGGCACATATAGATTTATTAAACTTAGAAGTTACCAGTAAAGATGACGAAACTTTCCAACAAATAGTACAAACAGCTGTAACAAAGCTACATCAATCATTAGCACCACCTTGTGATACAATATGAGTGATTACATTTTCAAATATTTTTATATGCTTGCACAATACAATATTATGAAATATGATTTATTTCGATTAATATTTTAATATATCAAAAATACATAAAATATAGAAATTACATTTCCATTGATTTTCTAATATGACACAAGGTATATATTATAATAGTTTATAATCGGTACATTCTTCATTCTGTAAATATGATTTAACATTCACGATATCATATAATATTTTATATTATTTTAAATAAGTTAAAAATTTAATAAATAAAAAATTAATAATAAATTAAAGATTAATATGATTTATCATTAGTTTTCTTAATAATTATGGCAGTTATAATTATCACATTGGATAATTATTAATAATTTAAATATGATATTCCTTCAGGTCACCCCATGCAGGGCCAACTTTTATTTTCACCGGTAATGGCACTGCAAGTTGACATACTTGTTCCATTGATTCTTTAACTATTAGTGCAACTTGTTGCAGATCCATTATGTTTACCTTAAATCAAGTAATTTTAATTAAAATAATTTCTAAAGAATTCTTCTTTAATTAATAATGTTTGTTTAATTGTTCTTACCTCATATAACAACTCATCATGAAGTTGTAGCACTAAATAAGCACCTCTTAGCCTGTCATCTTTTCGCTGTTTCCTTAATTTTTGTTTAAATTTTGTTTCTGGTATGATAATTGCTGAATTTGGAAATTCGTTTCTTATTCTATCTTCTATATTAACCATAGCTTGTTTTGCTATGTCTGCTGCAGAACCTTGTACTTTTGTGTTCACTGCTTGTCTTTCTGCTTGTGCTAAAATATATTTGATATTTATCCACAATATTTTTCTTAGATTTAATATTTTTCAGAATTGCTCTTACCTTTTTCATACAAATTAGTACTTTGTAAACCAGGAAGCATTCTACGTCTTTTCATAAGAGTTGTAATATAACCATTTTTATGTGCTTCTATATTAATATCTTTAAGCCATTTATGTACGCCTGGATATGCATTTATGAAAGACTCTAAAAATGTTTTAGCTTCTGTTTCAGTTACTTTTAAATTTTCTGCTAATGTCTTGACACCCATACCATATATCATACCATAGCATAATTGTTTAGTATTTTGTCGCATATTGTCATCAATCTGAACATACAATAAAATTATATTAGACGATCGTGGATAATAATTTCTATGGATAAAACAAAGAAAATGACAGAAATTTATTATACCTTATCTTCTGATATATTATTCCATGCAGCTGCAATATTTTTAAAAATATCACCTTCCTTACATAAAATATTACAAAGTATTGGATCTTTAGAAAAGTGTGCTAATATTCTTAATTCAAGCTGACAATAATCTGCGGATAATAGAACATTCCCTTCAAATGGTATAAATGCCATACGAACACTTATTACAAAACTATTATTTTCTGAATTAAAATCTTTTGGTACATTTTGCAAGTTCGGTTCATGCATTGTAATTCTTCCAGTCAATGTGGAAGTTTCAGAATTTCCATGAATTCTTGGATTATTTTGAGCCAGGCATAATATTGGATGAACAATCTATAAAAAGGAAAAAAGAAAAACAAATTACAATCATGCATAATAAATATACAATATTTTATGTAATAATATATTTAATAAGCGAATAATGTATCTACCTTGGTTTGGGTAGCATTAAGTTTACGCCAAGAAATAACAAGACTAGAGATTGGATTATTATATTGTTCTAAAACTGCTTTATTAGTACTAATTTTTTTCTTTCCTTTATATAGTCCTAAAACCTATGTCAAAAAATATAATATTATTATAAATTAGATCACATATGTAATAAAATTATGATAAAACTTTTATACAAACCTGACTGACTTCTTTGGACGAAGAAAAATTAAATTTTCGTCCTGCCAAAGAATACGCTCGTTCTTCTAAGGAAAACATTTCGCCTTCTATCACACGAGACAATTCTTGTAAAGATTTTAAATGTATACCGAATCCTGTTAACTCCATACGAGCTAGCAGTGTAATAGTTCTCATTTCAATTTCTAAAAGCATAGTCATTTTATCATTTCTTTTTCACTGATATAAATATAATAAAAATAAAAATATATTATTTATTTATCTTTATAAAATTAAAAATAAAATGATTTACCTTTAAATGTATAAATTAATACGGGACAGAGTTCTTCTAATTTGCTTAGTAATGTATCCATAACATGCCATGTGAGAACAACTTTAGCAGATGCTTTAAATTCGAATGGTAATTTATTTCTTACATTCGTATCAGTATCAAGGTATTTTATTATAAAAGATCCTGAAGGAAAATATTCCAACACCTATTTATAAATTAAATATATTTTATTCCAGATTTGTTTTTAAACATTTTTTTTTTTTTTTATTATTATTTTCTTTTTCTCTCTTCTTTCTCTAAAATTAAATTTTACCATTTCATTCCATTTTTTCTCAGAGATACTGCCATGTAATAACCAGTCAGCAGTATAGGGATCTAGAAATCTACAAGTAGCTGCTACTTGGAAACATTGATATAATGTTTTATACAATTTCTTGGTTGAAAAACATCTTATATACAATGACGTATTAGAAAGTAATTCCTTAAAGAAATTTATTTGCTCTTTAATGGATACCTTCAAATCTGTAATATTAAACACATCAGTTTTGTATTATCATTGTAAAGTAATTATAAGAACAAATTTTTTTTAAAAAAAAAAAAAAAAAAAAAAAAAAAAAGTAAAATAAAAAAACACCTAATACCTTTCATTTCACAAAATGAAATATAATATGCAATATTCTTTTCCCAAGAAATAGCAGCACCACAAATTTTTTTATTCTCATTAATTAATTGTTCAATTTTTCTAGATTTATTTTTTCCTTCAGTAGTGGAACTAACAATTTTATTTCCTATATTGTTAGATTCATTTACATAAGATTCACAATGCAAAGCCAATGCAATACTTTTATTCTTCATAACTTCACGTTTAAATAAATTAAATGTTGCTTTATCGCTTCCAACTTTGACAATATTTAATGTATTCCAATCAATATTTTCATTGATATGTTCTACTTTGTTAACATATAAATTTACTTGCACGTCTGATTGAATTTGCTTATCATGAAATGAGCTTGTTTTAATAATAGGCAAAGTTGTTTTAGGTCCTTTGATTATTTTTGCTTTTTTAATTGGTGTATCTTCATCTGAATTGGATATAATACTGTCTGTACTGTAATTTGCATTGAGAAGAATGTTTTTTTCTAATAATTGCCTTAATTTTGGTTTATCCTTATTTATGTTACTATTGCTAATTTCTATTTTATTTTTGTTTATAACAACAGAAGGTTCTAACTTCGATAATTTATCTTTATAGACTTTCATAGGTGTTTTTGTTGTTTTCTTTAATTTCAATCTTTTTTGAACAGTTATCATTTCTTTTGGGGAAGATGTTATGACATCCAAATCTGATTTATTAGAATCTAATGATATTTTGTTATTAAGATTTGATGTAGTTTTATTTATTATAAAAGGTCCTTTATCAGAAAGTTTTCGTAAATTGTATTTGGATGATATTTTATTGGTATCTTGTTCAGAAAGACGATCACAAGATTTAGATTCTATATCATTTTTATTATTAACTTGTAATGAACTTATTTGTATGTCACAATTTTGTGATACATTCTTTATATTTTTCATATTGTTAATACTGTTATTTATTACCTCTATATTTTCCGTATCTAATTCATTTATTTTATTCAATAAAAGTTTTGATTCGTTCCAAGAATCATCATTCCACGTTATCATAACGGGTTTATCCTCTACTTCTGTACCATGAGAAGAAACTTTTTGCGATATATTATTCGCGTTTGAATTTAATTTTACCATTGGCAAATTATTTTCTACCTCGTGATTTAATAATTCCTTTTGACTCTTAGTATTTATTTCATTTTTTGTTTCAGCATTAATACTTATATATGAAGAAAAATGTAAAGAATCAATAATATTCTCTTCAAGCACATTGTACATTTGTGTGTCAAGATTTAAACTTTCGTCGAATAAACTAGGACTTCTTGGAACAGAAAATTTCATATTCATTTCAGATTCGTTTATATTATTATTTTTACAATATTTTAATAAATTAATATCATCAATATTCTTTTCTTCGTGAATTCTTTTTCTGGACATTTTTGGAGTAATTGATGACTCACTGTCACGTCTATGCTCAGTACTGTCTTCAGGAATATTATTTTGAATAAAATGAATGGTTGTATCATTTAAATCTTTCGAATATCTTGATTTATTTTCAGGATTTTTATCAATGACATTTGTAGCATCGATGTTACTATTTTGTTCCATAATGTTATTATGCTCTAATGGTATAGAATTTTTCATAGAAATATTTCCAGTTGAATCAATGTGAGAAAAATTCTTGTCGTTTTTATCCACATCATTCATTTTCCTTTCTGATGCATTCAGATAATCTATATTCGCATTTATATTATCATTTTCCAAAACAATATCTTTTGATACATTAGACTGATTATTACTGTTACATGTAGTATCAGTGACTGTACAGTTATTATGCGACCATGACATATTTTGTAAACCTAATTCATTCTGTGGAAAAAAATTATTGCATAATAAAATATTTTATATTTTATTATGCAATAAGTAAATAGTTTTATATATCTATATTAATTAACCTGAATTAATATTCTAGCTTCTTTGACTAATAAAGTAGCAGCTTCATGCGGTGTAAGCCCATCTTTTCCTGTAACGAATACCGTTCTCATTTTATTTCTTGTAATAGCTTCTAATTCATGTTCTCCATCATGTTCCTTTTCACTGTGTTATAATAATGATTATAAATCATGATAAAATTTTGCATGAAGATTGTACATATAATCTAATATATACCTTTCAAACGGAAGTGCTTTATATAATGCTCGTTCAACATCAAGAATATTAGCAACAGCTAAGTCCGCTATAGTTGTAATTCCTTGTTTATAAAGGCTCCTTGCTCGTAATCCATTTAACATGGAAATACGTAATAAATCTAATAATTCTCTACATACTCCAAATTGTAGACGTGTTTTAAATTGTCCTATTAATAACTCCATACAATCCCAGCCAAGTTGTTTACAAAATTGTGTAACCATTCCTAATGAGGATAAAAAATATTTAATTATATGCGCATAAAATTAAATTTAATGAAATGCAATATAATGTTACCGGCAAAAGTGGAAGCACTTTGTTGTAAACTTTGTAGTACTCCACGACAACAATTATACTTGTTACAAACTGTGTTCAAAGGAATCTCTCGTACTAGATCATGTAAAGCTAATGCTGTGTAAAATCGTTGATGTATTCTCAACTAAAAATATAAATAATATTTACAAATTATTAAAAATACAATAATATACATAATGAGAAATTATATTTTTTTTAATTAACATAAATCAAAGTATTTACTAACTGGCTTGCCTGGTTTCACAACTCCTCTGATAGCTGACATTAGAAAACGTTCTTCTACACCAATAAGTTGACCAACTCTTTTTTCACTTTCTGACATTGATTTCCATAATTCCATAAATACCATCCAATCTATTGTTCCAATTTGACTTCCACCATTCACTGGAGTTACTAAATAAACAACATGCAGTTCTGTGTCTAAGACAAAACATCTTCTAGCTCTTTGTAATTCTTCAAATAAAAATAATCCTTCTATCGGTGAGATGGATGCAGCAAGACATGCTTTTCCTAAAGGTGTTGCTACCCATCTTTCTTCTTGTTCTGTGGTTTGCAATCTATAAATAAATATTATATAAGAGAAGCTTAATTATATGATAATATATTATAACAGATTTTTTTTTTCTTACAATAAAAATTCATTATCCGTTAAATATTTAATTGCCTCAGTGGATAAATTTATCATAATATCTTTTTTATTTATGCTTGCTAAAGTGCAATTCATGTATAGTTCAAGATCAGCTTGTGTATATACAACTTCGCTAGCTACAGCTTCTAAAAGTGTTCTGATTAAAGGATTTGAATCTTTCAGACATGATTCTATTGGTTTTAATGTTGCAGACAATAAACATTCTGCAGCTTTCCGTTCATTTGGTTTACATATTAAAATACTCTCTCCTGTAAAAAAATTCACGAACATATGCCTGTCTTACTCTTTGTAATCTACATATATTTATATATATATATTTTTTTTTTGTTCAATACCTGCTGTATCTCTTCCCATTCGACCTGCCCTTCCTATCATTTGTTTATATGTCAAAGTATCTAATACTTTACCACCAAACATAGGAGATCTAATAATTACTCTTCTTGCAGGCAAATTAACTCCACTACTTAATGTTGATGTAGCTACAAGAACCCTCAGAGATCCTGATCTGTGATAACAAAATTTATTTTATAATAAAAATTGATTTTGAAATTATATATAATAAAAATTCAATCTATAATACAATACCTGAAAGCTCCTTCGATAACATCACGTTCATCTATCGTAAGACCAGCATGATGAAAAGCAACACCAAATGAAATTATATTTTTTAAGGTATTATCTAATCCACATGGACAACGTTTCAATTGTTCTATAGTTTCGAGAATAGCTGTACCATTTAATTGTTCCTTTAATATATTGCCAAGTGTTGTATCTTTTTGTCCTACAAATATTGATTTCGTCATTGTTTTTTTTTTTTTTTCTTTTTCCATATCTATTCATTCATAAATATCAAGTAATTACCTAATTTACAAAATGTTGTTGCTATTTGATATGTCAATTTTTCACACCAATTCTTTGTTGGACAAAATATTAAAATGCTATTACCATCAGATATAGTTTCCATACATAATTGTAAAATATTATCTGTATCCATTGGTAACTCGGATAATGATACTAAATTTCTATGAAGTTTCATCTCATTATCATATATACTTTTTCCAATCTATAATTAATAAATTTTTTTTTATTTATACACATTATATATATTTAATATGCAAAAATATAAAACTTACTTACTTTACATTGTTCCTGTAATGGTATAGGTCTAAATTCAGTCTTATACAATTCTGCATCTAACCATTCAGCCAACAAAGTCAGATTTGGAAGCGTAGCAGACATACCAATTAATTGTACATTAATACTTGTTTCTCTGTAAATTTTAAGTATAGATAATTATTTTGTTATTATATATAAATTTATATTATATAATTACCTCAAAGACATATATTTTAATTTGGTAAGTAATAACTCTAAGAGATAACCACGATTTGGATCACCTAACAAATGTAATTCGTCTATTACAATTGCTCCCAACGTAGATAAATCTCCTTCCTCCATTAAACGATTTATTATAGAATTTGCTTTTTCTATAGTTGCTATGGCAATGTCGGTAGCTGTAAATCCACCAGGAGGAGTTATACCTCCCATAAATCCTTCTACTTTAATTCCACATTCGGATAAAAGATCCTAATAAAATTCCATTATATTATACATTATTATTATTACTTTTAAAACTTTTTCTTAAAAATATTTACCTTAAAATAATACATTTTTTCTCTAACAACAGAAACAAATGGTAAAACAAAAATAACTTTCTTTTTATATTCTAATACTGCTTTTAAAAGAAGAATCTCTGCTACTAAAGTTTTCCCAGCAGATGTAGGAGCTGAATATAGAATATTTTTTCTCCCCTGTATTACTTTACAATTGGATAAACATTCCACCTGCCATGGAAACATTTGTGATATTCCTTTGGCTTCATATTTCTTTAATTTAAAAATGTTATTATAAATATGCTTGTAATTAAATGGATAAATGATTAAAAATGTATTAAATATATCTATACCTGAAGAATAATTGGCGGTAGACCCCAAGATGCCAGTTTACATTGATCCTGTGTACAAATCTGAGATGATACTTCTATACTTGAATTACTATTATTATTAATACTTATAATAGTAGATGTTTTATCTTTACAATGTGATATATCACTACTATTACTTATATTTCCTTTTGTATTCTCCTTTAGATGTTTACTATTATTTCCATCGTATAATAATGGCTTTGATTTGTTATTTTGATTAAAATTTATATTTTTCAGATGACAATTTTCATCTTCTACACTTTCAGAACTAATATTATCTTTATTTAATTTATCAATTTCTATATAATTTTCCGAATGCTTCTTATTCGATTCGGAAAACTCTAATATCATATTTTTATTACATTGATTATTAAATTTGTTCTCAGATAATGTAATACTATCTTTAAAATATTTTCCAATATCCGAATCATTTCGCATTTGTATCCTTTTTGTATTATCATGAGTATTTGATAAATTACTACGTGATTTACTTTGATTCTTTGATAATGATATACTATCTTTAAAATATTTTCCTAAATCACTTTCATTTTGATATGACAAGACATTGCTACTTCTAGTTCTTATTTTTGAACGTATAGACGAATTTTCTGTGGATATCATATTATCTTAACTATAATCTTAGTTTTGTTCTTGGAATATTTATTGATAAAAAAAAAAAAAAGAAAAATTAATTTCAAATTAATCTAACAACAATAAATTAACATTTCATATGACAATTCAATTTAAAAATTGTATAATATATCTCACAAATTAACAAATATTTATGTAATACACTTGTTTTCGAGCACATATAAATAATAATAAATAAGATTAAATAAATAAATTAATTTTAATAAAATCTGATTATACACATGATTAATTAAAATAACTACATATTAAAAGTTTACAATTAAACGACGTTTAGGTGGCTGTAGAAAAACGCCGCCATGGTGTTCCCGCCTTTTTTCACAAACTACTTGAAGAAATTCATTGGGCTCGGTCGATAAAATAGATCTCATACTTTTCAACATATAAATAACCTCAGTGGTTCTCAAAAATGCCATAACCTCTACATTTCGTGATTATGAATTTAATATAAAATTTGATTTTATAAGAATAAAATTAATTAGTTTAATTGAAGTCCTTGCTCCCTGCATCCCCTATAGGATGATATCGAAGTTAGATCGAAGATCGATATCAAAGTAAAGATCCTCCTCAATGGTGAACTGACTCTAATACGCTTATATAATTAGTTATTTATTAATGGATATTGAACTAAATTTACTAAATCTTTTAATTTTCAATTATTTAAACATTCTTTAATATACACGAAGTACAATAGAATAATACTAAATACGATTAAATAATAAAAAGAACGCATAGCCGTATGAGAAAATTAAAATAATTTTAATATAAGATTTTCAATACATACAAATTTTCATAACATCATGGAGATGGCCTTTTGTAATGTAAACATAAACAGTCTATTGATTAACTTTGATACGGAGTTAGTATCCCTTCGTACTCCGACGTGTACACATCGATGTTCTCTCTCTCTCTATCTCTTGCTAAACGTGAAATCTTATAAATTAATAAATACTTTTGATAATTTTTCATTTACATGCAATCGCTACAAATACACGATCGAAATACAAATCGTGGAATAATGTCGGACGATGGAATTATCTGTAAATGGGATCTAATACATCTCTTAATTAATTAAGAAGCCTGAAAAACTTCCTAAGCAGAAAGATATCACAGATTGATATCGCGGAACGTGTATTTTAAAGTAGAATTAATGTCAGTCCGTGGGTCACCAGATGCAGCAACCTCCACGTGGTGTGACCTGGGTCGATAGTACTTAGCTATATATTGATATCTAATTGTAAATCATGCGACGCAAGTACTATCGTGCGAATGGCTGCATATTTTAAGACTTCTACGAAATCTTTTCGATCTAATTTTAACTAAACATTGAAATACTTATATTTTATATTGCTATTTATACTTCAATAATATAAATTAATAATAAAATTAAATAAATAGATTAAACATAATAGAATTTTATATTAAGTTAATTAAAAAATTCTTAGATACGATAGATCTTTAAAATATTCTGTTGTCTTAGTAGAGCAAAATGATGTCATAAAAGTTCATGAAAAGTACTTCTTAATAATAAAAGAAAATCATTTTTTTTCATTTGTTAAGCGTATGCATTAACATTGTTAGTATATCTGTATATACGATATACGTAAGAGTCATTAAGCTTTTGATCATAATATTGTCGCAAAAATTCCGATTTTTTAATAGGAACACATGACAATAGTGGAGGTCGTCGAATAAATACAATTCATTCATAATTTCTTGTCATAATGGATACAATTCAATGATATTATTTTTTTGAAAATGAAAATACAAAACGGACGCGCGAGATGGCGCCAGTGGTATTAAAAATATTCATTTTTCGAGAATTTAATTCAGATGTGTTCCGCTAGATGTCGACACTTAAGCCACTTGTCACACCTTTTCAATTCTATACATACGATCAGCTGATAGGACAAAGAAGTAAACTTCTTCATTCTCATGTGCTCCTGTTAAGAAATCGGAATTTTTGCGACAATATGGCGATCGATTAGTGACCCTCTTATATATAGATATACTAACAATGTTAATCCGTATATCGAGTGTATTGAAAATGATTTTTTTTTCATAATTAGACATTTTTCATGAACTTTTATTACATTATCTTGTTCTAGAAAGACTATAGAATATTCTAAATATATAAATGTTCACAATTTATGCTCGATAACGGCATAAATAATATTTTTAATTAATAATATTTATTTTAGTTATCTCTAATTGCTATTAATTATAAAATTAACTATTAAAAGACAATTGACGTGAATTTATATGACATTTTAACGTTACAGAAAGGATCTTTTTAATATCTAAATGTTTACCAATTTATATCGTGAAATAGCATAAATAATATTTTAAATTGGATTTAGTCATATAGATTAATGTGTTATATAATAATTAAAAATATTGATAACAAGAACGTTTGATAAGTTATTATATGCATACATACATTTTTCGAAATTATTCCTTCACCATTTTTCGAGAAATAATAACTATAATAAAGTCAATATATTAATACGATTAAAACGTTTCAGATCTGTTGAGAGATAATATTATTAAAATAAACAATTATTTTAGATTACGTGTGATATTCGTGCGTAAATAGAGAATGAAAAAACAGCTGATAGAACACGACCGATTTCTTAACGATTCATCCTTCTTCATACGATTGTAGTTCATACTTTGTCTACACCTGTCGCTGCTGTCGTAAGAATTATTTTTTGAACGAAAGATGGCGAATAGATTTAAACGAGGAGACTTTTTCGAACTTTCCAAAAAAAGTTTTATTTTAATACATGAGCTATTCTCGAAATAACAATATTTTTCATACGATTTTTAATATAGTTTTTTTTTTTTTTGTTCTTTGTATAATCCACATCATTTAAAACTTTATCCTTAAAATGAAGTCTTGTTTATTACGAACGATCAAGAGTTACGACTTCATTGTTGACGTGAAACATTATAAAATCAGGGATCACGAATAATTTTAATTATTATATTACTTTTCTCGTACTTCCTTTTAAATAAAATATTAAAATTATCCAACGAGTATATATCAATGTCTCGAATGGCAAATTATCGACATTTTGAATGTTCTATTTGGATTGTTAAAGAGAAATATGGAAACAATTATTACGATTGATAATATTATAATAATTAATTAGTTCGCAAGAAATCTGATCTGATATCTGTGTAAGATGATAAATGCATTAGGCAAATGTTATAATAAAAAGAAGAAATGAATTCGTATCGGTACGTTTGACTTTCTATACGTATTACGTAATTATGTGTATGTACGTATTCATACACACACACATATATATATATATATATATATATATCCAATGATGCTTTCATGTAAACCAAAGTATCTTTTTCACTATTTTTAATTTTTTCGTTATTTCCTTCGTCATATATCCTTAATAAAAGATATACAAAATGAATATAAATCGAAGGGACACAATTATAACCTAATCATCATCGAGATATTTAATCGTTATTACGAGATAAATCCATTTAATCGACAAGTATTAAAAACTCGTACGTTAGATATGTTTTATAAAATAAGTAATAGAAGTATTATAATATAATGGAATATTATTTCAGATTTAGATGTACGATTAGTAAGCACAAGAGATGAATCAACCGATAATTCTAAGAATAAACATTTGAAGTAGAGAATACGTAAGATCGTCGTCGTCGTCGTCGTCGTCGTCGTCGTCGTCGTCGTTGTCATCATCGTGAAATATTTTCTTTATTTATTTTCTTCTTCTTTCGTAAAAATTATGAAATCGAATCCAACCGGTTTCGGTTGAATGCAATATGAACATGATTTTGTCGCGCGCACGTGCGTTATATCCTATACGTATACTTGTCATTTAAGGTTTGTGAGAACGTAACCTTGAAACGGCCACCCTCGAAGCGCAAGTTCAGTCGCCGCGGGTGAAACTGAGTTTTTTTTTTGCTTTGCGTTCGCGTGTGCCTGAAAGAGAAGTCAAGCGAGGAGAATTTTTACGTTGGATTATACGAAAAAAGGTGTAAATTATTTATTCAAAGATAAAAAAAAATGTTGTGTTAAGATATCACGTACTATTATTATATACTTAGAATTAATTCAAAAAGAAGGAGTATTATTATAAACGGATTGATAAGTCTTGACTGAGTCTAAAGACATTTTATAGGTTATGAGTCTTAGGAGGATGAATAATAAGTATATTAACAAAATGTCAATCGAAAGAATTTAAACGGCGAAAGATTCGTCTTTAGATCCACGATAAATTTCTATTAGCAAAGATGGTGCAACGTGTGGTGACACCGAAACGTAGCGTTAGAATTTTGTTAATTGGTGAACGCGGCGTTGGTAAAACATCATTGATATTATCCCTTGTGAGCGAAGAATATGCTGAGGATGTACCTAGCAAAGCCGAGGAGATCACTATACCTGCCGATGTAACTCCTGAACAAGTACCGACTCACATCGTCGATTATTCTGGTAGATAGAATCTATCCTTAGAATGAATATTTGTATTTCTATTTAATTTCTACAATATTTCATGGTCAGCTCATTTATAATTGTTGACGTTTAGCTGCCGAACAAACGGATGATCAATTGGCAGAGGAAATACAAAAAGCTCATGTAATATGTGTAGTTTATTCCGTTGAGGATGAAGATACTCTTGATAAAGCAGCTACGTATTGGTTACCTCTTATCAGACGATGTTCCACCAGTACCAGATGTCCAGTTGTCCTTGTTGGAAACAAAATTGATTTGGTTGATTATTCTACTATTGAGGTCTGTTGTATGTTTAAATAAATATGAATCATGATAGGGTTTGAATTTATAAAAAGATTTATATCATTTCCAGGCCGTTTATCCTATAATGAAAGAATTTTCAGAAATTGAAAGTTGTATAGAGGTAAAGTATTTCACTTATTGTTTGAATATTAATATTTGTAGTATAATGTACACATAAATGTACTACTTGTTTCAGTGTTCAGCTAAAACATTACAAAATGTATCCGAGACATTTTATTATGCACAAAAGGCTGTCCTGCATCCAACTACTCCTCTTTATAATTATGATATCCAAGAGGTATTACTATTTTCTTTTATTTGTTACACATGAGAATTATAAAATATAATTTTAACGATTCAAAATTTTTTAGCTTACGGAAGAATGTAAAACCGCTCTTCAAAGAATTTTTAAGGTTAGGCTTGATACCTTTCATATATTATTTAAGTAATTTTATTAATTGAGTAATTTTAAATAATGATTTTAGTAAATTATAGTTTTAGAATTATAATTTTTTTTTTTTTTTTGTTTGAATTGGCAGATATGTGATTTAGACAATGATGGCCTGTTAAATGATATAGAGTTAAATGCATTTCAACAGTGGTGTTTTAATACACCGTTACAGCCACAAGTACTTGAAGATGTAAAAGCTGTATTGTCAAAAAATATTCACGATGGAATTTGTAATGGTTGTGTAACTATGAAAGGTATACTTCCAATAAGTATATACCGACTTGTGGAAAATTGAAAAATAAACAAATTCTTCATTTGAATAGGTTTCATGTATCTCCAATGCTTATTTATTCAACGTGGAAGAAATGAAACAACATGGGCTGTATTACGAAAATTTGGCTACGATAATGAATTACAAATGTCTAAGGATTATGTACATCCACCGTGAGTAAAAAAGATATATAGAAATTATTTCAAATATCTTCTGTAACTATAATGCAAATTTTGTATCATTATATTCTTTCACATATATAGATTGAAAGTTCCTTCTGGGTGTACAACTGAATTATCGCACAAGGGACAAGAATTTTTAACATTATTATTTATGCAACATGATCGTGATCGTGATGGGGCTTTATCTCCACCAGAAGTAGATTCATTATTTTCACGCTGTTTGAATCCACCATGGGGAGATGAATATAAGCACACAGTGCCAACTAATGAAAAAGGCTGGATTACATTTCAAGGCTACATGTGTCAATGGGCATTATTGACAATTACAAATGTTAAAAAAACATTAGAATATATGGCATACCTTGGATATAATATGTATAATAACGAATGTCAAACAAGCGCTGTTTTAGTTACTCGTGAGAAAAAATTAGATTTAGCAAAGAAACAGTCCAGTCGAAATGTTTACACGTGTCATGTAATTGGTCAAAAAAATAGTGGTAAAACGACTCTTTGCAGAAGTTTTGTGGATCCTAAATTGGAGGTAGATTATTATATTTATTATTTCATAATGTATATACATATATATATATATATACATTTCTTTTATATCCATTGTTCAGATATATGATATAATATTAAGAAGATTATATGTCCAAATATTATTTTAGAAATTAACAGATGCAATAATACCTTTAACTGCTCATGTTACTGTCAACACGGTTCATGTATATGGTCAAGAAAAGACAATAATATTAAAGGATATAAATATATTAAATGTCCAGGATGCTTTAACACCTACACAAATACAATGTGATGCTGCAGCTCTTGTTTACGATACAGCCAATCCTAAATCATTTGAATATATTGCACGAATTTATATTGTAAGTATTATAAAAATATTTTCTATATTTAGATATAAATATAATAATTGGAAAATTATTTTATAGAAATACTTCGCAGATAGTAAAATACCAGTTTTAATAATAGCTAACAAAAGTGATCTTGCTGAAGTAAAGCAAGAATATTTACTTCAACCAACAAGTTTTTGCAGTAAGTACAAGTTGATGCCACCACAACCTTATAGTGTGTCTAGGGCTGTGCGACGTGAAATATTTGTCAAATTAGCAACAATGGCAGCATTTCCGTAAGTTTAATTATCTTTTTATTTTGAGAACATTGTATATATATATATATATATATATATATATATATATATATATATATATATATATTATGTATATATACAACAGGAATTAAAAAATTCAATATATTCACTGTTAATGATTAAAGCAATTTAAAAAAGAAACAAAGTATATAATTATATAATTCAATGAAATTATATCTTTTACTATAGTTCATTCAAACTAGTCTTCAAAATTTTCTTTTTCTCTTTTTTCTTTCTCTTTCTTTTTTTTTCTTTCTTTTTTTTTTTTTTTAAGCAATAGTAATTCCTTCTTGTTTCCTTGAAAAATAATTAAATATATCAATTTATAAGTGCGAATGGTTAAATGAATGTTAGAAACTAACAAGAAGAAATTTCGTGTTTAGCCGCTTTCAACCAGCGTGGGTATTATTTTATAGACACAGGTTGGTCTGGATTTTCTCTACACACATAAATATAAGCTTATGAGCAAATCGTGAATCACATTAGATGTCACGTTAGCTAGAAAATGCTTTATTTTTCATTGCACGTATTATGCGAATTATCAATTTATTATATTGATTGCATTGGGCTCGATTTGCTCAAACTAGTTTTGCATTCGCACGAAAAAATTTCTCATAACAAAGATATGATACTCTTTTCAGCCCTTTGAGGCGTATGGTCCACATGTTGTTTGTCAAACCCTCACCCACTCAATGGTGGAGTTCTTTTACAAGGTTTCTTTTGTATTATAGTTTCTGAAACACAGCATGATTTCAAATGTTAATCAATTTTTATATTTTCACATTTACGTTTTTATCTTTTCAAGCATGAGCATGTGATATATCTTCGCATTATGACTAATATAATTAAATCATTCATTCATCAGTCACATAATTAAATTTGTTTCTTTTTTTTTTTGCTATATTCTCTCTATTGCAGGGAGAAATAATATTTTATATATCTAATATAACTAAAAAAAAAAAAAAAAAGAAAAGAAAAAATTTGTAACACATTCTTTTAATCGTGTTTGTTATCTAGAGCTTAATTAATCATTTTCTCATATCAGTTTAATAAATGTCAGCCATAAATCTAATCATTTTAATATAAGTCTTATTGAGTTTTCTGCTTACTTTATAAAAATATTTCAAATAGAATTTATATTTTCTCATTATCGTAATTTAAAAAAAAAAAAAAAAAAAAAAAAAAAAAAAACAAACTTAAAAGTAACTTTCAAAAATCATATTACTACATTTCTATATATCCATGTGTATGTTTGTTTATATTTGATGGATAGATAGATTAAATCATGAATGTAATAGATGTGTACATGCAATAAAATTTATCATTCAAATGTCATATCTTAAAAATTTCAAATGTCGGAATGTGGTGAGGGTTGTTTTATACTAAGACATTAATATCTTCATTCTTCTCTAATTTTCTTATAAATTCTGTATTTTTCTATATTACAGACATTTAAATCAATTTGGCCTGATACAACAGGATTCTGTAGTTTGGTGGAAAGCCGGTTTGGGAATCGCAGCAGCCACAGTTGCTGGCTTCATGGTGATGCGTGTCCTAAATACAGAAAAAAGATAGTCTACCATATGTTTTTTTTCGCACATTTAACTGCCCCCTTTGTTCAAAAGAAAACCCATCTCAAGAAGCGCATTAAGTTAATAAAATATGTTCATAAATCATTATTATTGGTATAATTAAGAAAGCTATTATTGCTGCAACACACATTATTACTTATATACAATAACTTTATTTACTCGTACCGAAAAAAAAAAAAAAAAAAAAAACAAAAAAAAAACAAAAAAAAACAAAAAAAAAACAAAAAAAATTGTAATCTATTTATTCATTACATAACAATTATTCATTACCTTCAAATGGCAGATCCTAAATTATTATCAATTTTTCTTGGTATATCATTGTAACATCTTTTGAAATATTTTAATGTTAAGCTTGCGAACGATCTTGACTGTATCTTTTTTGACACTCGAACCAAGTGTTGTGAAAGCTTTTACAATTATTAAGGTCTTCGTTCTTTGAAGCACACTCAAAAAATTGTCGAATTTCTGGTGAGCATATCTCTTCGATTACATTTGCATAATCGGAAGACGATTCTGCGTTCACAGAATTTCCATGTCTTATACCAGTAGATAATGCATTTCCAATAACATGACCCTGTCATTGATAAAAATTTTAATCAATGATATTGTAGAATATAATTTTTGTGAAATAAATTTACTTACTATTACAGAACCAGCGGCTACTCCTGCAGCAGTACTAGCTATACTTTGAAAATTATCAGTCGAACTTTTAGGATTTATAGGATTTGTTTTACGATCTTGTGTAGTTGTAGTATACCTACAAACAATATAAACTGCCTTCAATCAATTATCAAATAAGGTAATTTTATGAAAAATATTTAATTTTTTAAATGGACATTATATAAAGGAAATAGAATTAGTCTTTAAAAATAGAATAAAACGAATTCTTTGCTTGGCTTTATTTATACAGAATACAATTTTAGAATTAATTTTCTCTTGTCTTCATACATATGAGATATACATATATATAATTTGGTCTTCATCTAATATCTGTAAAGAGATGGTTTATGTTACGAAGAGGCATTTGTTATAATAATAATAATAATAATAATAATAATAATAATAATGATAATAATAATAATAATAATAATATTAATAATAATAATAATCTATTGAAAGAAATATATATCTATTAAAATCGTACTATGTTTACGTTTGCAATCCAATAATGCTTTTTTATATAATTCACAAGCTTGTAAATCTGTTTGATTTTGTACACAATCTAGAATTTGGCCTTCCTCGTATTTGCAAGGATTACTAGCAGAATCAGCTTCTATAGATTCACTAGATGCAGCTGATTCATTACGACCAGAAATTTTATCACCGATTACTGTGCCCTGACAAAAAAAAAAATCATCTTTTAAATAATGATTTTAATTGTTCAATATATTTTAAATTTATTGATATTCACCGCAGCTACACCAGCAGCTGTTCCTGCTATATGGCCAAACATTCCAGGCTTCTTTTGTGATTGAATAATTATAATATCTGGTCTGCAACAATTTATTTCTTTCTAATATCTATATCTTGGGAAATTTAAAACAGTACTACATCAATTAAATTAAAATGTTTTATTCATTGACAATAATCTTATAGACACATAGAAATTTAATAAGAATTAATTATAGATATTAAAAAAAAAAAAAAAAAAAAGAGAGAAAAAAATACGATGGAACTTATTTTGTTTTTTTATCTGGCCTAAATTGTGACTATATATTTATATACGACTAATTTTGTTTTATTCGATACGTAACAATTGAATATACAGACAATTACACTAATATATATTAATATAGAATCATCTTTGCATGATCGATAAAACAATATGAAAAGCTTTCCTAATTAATTCTATTCGCTATTTTCATACTGCCAATTTTATTAAGTTTAAATCCAGATTAGATAATATCTGAAAAATAAAAGATATACACGGATTACAAAACAAAATAATTTCAATTATAATCTTTAACTTTTATATATTCAAGGATCTTACTGTTAGCAGTTTTGCATTGACGAAGAGCTTCATTGAAACCATCACAAAGAGTTAGATCGGATTGATTCTGAGCACATTCTAGGAATTGCTTAACTTCCCAGGAACAAGCTCCATTGACCGGTGTAGAAACTGAAGAGTTTTGTGCTTGAACAGGAGCTGCTGCAGGTGCAGCTGCTGTCTCGCTTGAACTTCCACTGAATAATCCAGTCATGGCATGACCAATGGTATGACCAACGGCCGATCCAATAGCTACTCCTCCAGCAGTAGCAGCCATTTGTCCCATAAGAGATGGCTGTTGAGCTGCTGGTTGAGCAACCATTGGTGTTGCTGGAGCAGCATGTGCTGGAGGATGAGCTGCTGGAGCTGCAGCTCTTGGTGGTGGTGCAGCTCTTGTTGGTGATGCTGGCCTTACACTATAGTTATACAAATATTAAAAAGAGAAAAAAAAAAACATATATATATATATATATAAATAGAAATGTCGAAGAGCATCGAAAATAAATTAATATATATATATATATACACACACACACATCTTAAATATCATAATTTTTAGTTTTTCTACGTCACAAAGAAACCTTGTGATCATGATGTAACATCAAATATAATAGTGATATTTTATTAACAAATTTCTTGTTATATAAACGAATAAATATCTAATTATGAAAAAAGTAAGAAAAGGAAAAAAAATAATCGACTTACCTCCTTGGTGGAGGGCCCGCTGCTCGTCCACGTCGTGGCATCTTTATTACGTTTAGATTTTTATCTCTTGTGAGCACAAGACAATGTACGTCTTCACGTTGAAATGTTTCACTTACTAATACCGTTATTCTCAGCGATAGACTTTATTTGCTGAAAATCTGTTACGCAATCACGAGAAATGCGCAGGCGCATTCAATGCTCTTTGGCTTCCTGAAAATTCCAGAAAAACCAAAGCGAAACCGGAAACTGAACGTCGCATCAATAACAAAATGACGGTCGTCACAATATGGCGGGAATTTGAATTTTATCGTTCGTCATAATATATTAATATATTTCAATTAATGATAAATATCGATAGATAAACTCGCAATTAACTTTTTTAACTTTTTTTCTTCAACTGAGATCTTTTTTAAAGCGCAATTTCTCGATTGAAATGACGTTGCGAATCTCAAGAAATGGTTGCACGATATCACGTAAAGTGTGCTTTTTATAGTACACTGACTTTGACATATTTAGTAAAGCTTTGACGTAGAATAATTACTCACCCCCGTTGTTGACGAGACGGTGGTGGGTGTGCTGGTGACGATGGTCGACTTTTTCCCGCTTTTCCGCTTTTCATTCCTGTTTTCTGACGTCCAGCCATATTTTTCTCTCTTTTTTTTTTCCTCTTCTTTTTTCTCTTTTTAATTTTTTTATTTCCTTTTTTTTTTTTTTTGTTATCTTCTAACTCGTAATATTATTATGTCGATTTAATTGCAACAATGTTATTATTGGAGAATATATGAAATTAAATTTAGACGGAGATCAGGAAAAAGAATTACATTGTAAAGAAAACCGTGAAAACGTATATTTATTTACGTAGAATTTAATTATAATGAAGTTATAGACGTGGAAAAACAAAAAGGGGAAGAAAAAAAAAAGGAGAAGAAAGAAAAATAAAAAAAAGACAAGTGAAAAATCGATGTCGATAATCGTAATTAATTTTTATTCATAGCTATGTTCAAAGTTTATCCAAGTTCAATAACGTATCGATAGATGGCAGCACAATGTTTAAAAATATGCGCGGGAGAAAATACATTTCATCGTTCTTACATAAGTCTTCTTTTCAATACCATTAAAGTTATTAATATCTTATATAATATATCTATATCAAAAGATTCATCGTAAATGACAATTAACATTCCAATAAGACGAACAATCGACATTAAAATATCATCGCGTATAGATCTACATTTTATATTAATTAGAAATCATTTTTTTGTATTAACCTTTTAATGCACGTCAGTTAATATCCCAAGGATAATAAATATATATATATATATATATATATATATATATATATATATATATATATATATATATTATGATCGAAGAATATAAAATCAATTTCATTTTTAATTTAATGAAATTCATGTTATGTGACTTAAAAAGAAAAAGAAGAAAAAAAAGTAAGATATATGTATATATCATATAATGATAATGAGTTACGAAAGCATATAAAACATAACAAATATATAATATAAATACGTAATAAGTGATTTAATTGAAAGAAAAAAAGATATTCCATAACAATCAGATATAGATTTTTAAGAAATTATTATTTTCTCTTTTTTTTTTTTTCCTTTTTTTTTTTTTCATCCGATAAAAATTATCCGCCATATTTCATACATGTCGTCGGTTAATTAATATCCCAAGGACAACTATAAGTCCTGTATTATAATCGAAGAATCTAAAATCAATATTCTTTTTATAACTTAATGAAATTCGGCTTACGTGACTTTTAAAAAAAGAAGAAAAAGGAAGAGATAATAATGATAGTAATAAGAAGGAAAAAGTAGTAGAAGAAGAAGAAAAAAAAAAAGGAAACGAATATAAACCAGACGCAATAAGTTTTCAAAATAATAATACACAAGTACATAAATAATTAACATATATGCATTTGTATGAAATATAAATTATTTGGAAAAAAAAGAGAGAAGACCAATTAAAAAAAAAAAAAAAAGAAAAAAAAAAAAAAAAAAAAAATAGAAGAAAGATTACGACAGATATTTAAATACAGATTAATATATAGGAAGGGAAAAGAAAAATACGCGTCGAGATGAAAAAAAACATAATTAGTAGCATGTAAAAATCGTCTCTGTAGAAAAGTAAGATGAATACGAATAAGAATGATTGGTGAAGTATTTTGATTTGGTTTTTAATAATCAAAAATGCCGCCATTTTTACCTTTAATATTCAAACAAATAATATATATATATATATATATATATATATGTATGTGTATTTGTGTGTGTGTGTGTGTGTAGATGTTATATAAAATATATAAAAAAACATAAATAAATAAAGAAAGAAACAATGAAAGAAAACGAAACAAAACAAAACAAAATAAAAGAAAAAAGAAGAAAAAGAAAACATGAAGGAAATTGTAACACATACACACATACATATATATATATATATATATGTATATATCTAAATAGAAATTAATTATCGGAGAAGAAGAAAAGGAGGAAAAATCCGATATCACGATAAATGAAATCGGTAAAACATAAATAATCCCTCTGAATCATAGTAAGGCAAATACGATCGAATAAGATTACGAGGTAGAGCATTATGATTTGGGTTTTTACTTAGTTCTAAACTCCGCCTTTTATAAACTCGTCTTGTGTTATGTATTAGAGTTAGTATACGTGTGTTATCGGTCCGTTATCATCGCACAACCGTCCCCGTCGAGAATTCAATGTGATGACGAGCGTTAACTATATATATATATATATGTATGTATGTATATGTATATATACGCGTAACGTTAAGTTTACGAGTGTATGTAAATACAGCAACACGTGTTACTGCATTCAATCCACACACATGCGCAAACGAATCTAAACGAGCTCTTCATAAACCGGCGGGAACACGTTACTCGCGAGTCAGTATCATGATGCCAGTGCTCGGTTGTGATAGAGCACGTTTTATATCGTATACAATCTCTTCAATTTCTTTCTCTTTTCTTTTTTTAAGTCCCCCTTTTTTTTTCTTATCATTACTTCATTCGGCTTTATTTTCTTTTCGTTTGCACGACTCAACGAGATAATTAAAATCGTTTTGACTTTGGTGATATCTTAAAAAAGAAAAAAAAAGAGAAAGAAAGAAAGAAAGAAAGAAAGAAAGATCACGAGCAAGAAAATATGAGGAGTAATTATTTGATCCATTTTTAATTGTTCACCGATTAAATTGGATTTAACGAAGAACAAAGGGAGGAGAAAGGAGTATAACGAGAAAGAAAGAAAGAAAGAAAGAAAAAAAAGGAAGAAGAAGAAGAAAAAAATAAATAAAAAGAAGATCTTATTTATTATCACTCATGAGAGAGGGAAGGTGTGTTATTAATTCGAAGAAAGGAATAAAAAAGAAAAAAAGGATAAGTGATGAGACAACAATAGATAACGAAAAAGAATTTTTACATACTATTTTTCAAGAGTATCAAGAGGATAAGAAGAGAAGGAACATTTCTGCATTATTATTATTGGATACCACGGACGCGGCCAATTTCGCCGATATGACGATTCAATTGTCACCTATATGCAACGAAAATGGTGAGTGGTTTGTTTATTTATCTTTATTCTTTGCGAAGAAATATTTTATTTTATTTTTTTTTTATTTTTAACGTATAACAGGAACTTTGGGAATTGTTCGTCTCGTTTTTCTATCTTTTTTTCATTTATTTTTCGGAGCTGCAGGATAATTCAAATTTCCCGCTCTTTTTTTTCTCCTGTCTTGTTTTTTTTTTTTTTTTTTTTTTCGAAACATTTACATAAGAAGTCTCTGAGTATACTTTAATTATTTATTTTTTCTTTTGTACTATTTCATATGTAGGTATAAGGATAAATAATGTTTCATTGTGTACGACAAAATTTATTGTCACTAATGTCATTTTTTCTAAAAAAAATGGAATTGGATATTTTTATTTTCGCTTCTTCTTGTTAGACCTTTTTTTTTTTTTTTCAATTTCATCGTTCCCTTCGTGTCTATAAACGAGAGAGATCTTATATCCTAGTCTATAAAGTCGTTCGATAAAAAAAAAGGTAGGAAAAACATACCAAGTGTTTTCTTTTTTATTTATGTTTCTTGCAAATGATATTTCTCACCGGATGCGTTTCTTCCGTATGACTATAATGTAAAAGTTTGGAGAAGAGAATTGTTACGCAATTGGTTAGTTAAAAATAACTCGATCTGATATATATACATTGACGATATATATAACACTTATCAAAGAATAAAACTTATCAAATTTTACAATCGTTTCCGGTTACGTGAAGTGAAAAAAAAAAAAAGAAAGAAAAAGAAAACAGAAGTAAAAGAAAATAAATAAACAAAAAATAGAAAAGAAAAGAAAAAAAAAAAAAAAAGAAAAAGAACAAAACGAAATGAAAGAAAAAGAAAGAAAAGATTCGTTTCTAATTTATTCGATTATTACGATTACTTTTAATTCGATCGAGATGATATAATGAATATTTCATTCTCTTCGTTCGTTTGTCAATCCAAAAAGAAGATCCACAAATTTTTGATAGGTTCACGCAACGTGCGGCATGCAACGAACGTACAGCTTCCCAAAATTATTCTTCCCGGTAACGCGTGTTGATCGCGCGAGCACAAGTTGGTTTTCCTCGGAGTATTGCGTACATTTCTTATGGCACATTGCCAATTTCAAAGTTCATGTACACTTCAGATATAAGTGTCCATGTCGAGATGAATAAGATACGAATGAAGTCGAAGTTTACGCCAATATTTCGCGAGATTTTTAATACTTTGCTATTTCTTTCTTTTTTTTATTTTTTTTTTTTTTTTTTATTTCTTTACGAATTACACTAAATGAACATTTGAGTGCTACGAACATTTTAAATTCCCGCCAAGAAAATTTGCGACACGCTCGATCGGTAAAGTAGTACGCTCTTTCGATCTGAAATTTTTGCGTAAAAAAAAAAAAAAAATATATATATATATATATATATATATATATATATATATATATAATAAAAAAAAGAGAAAAATGTCAATGATCGTACGTGTACATTGAAACTCGTGTATGTGTGCGTGTGCGTGTGCGTGTGCGTGCGTATATATGTGTATGTATATAAAAAAGAGAGAGAGAGAAAGGGAAAGAGTGACAATAAATATTCACAATACGATAAGTTAAAACTAAAATTAATAATAATTAATAATGATTTGTAAATCTTTAATAATTCAATAAATTTTTTTCATGTCTCTTATTATCAAATGTTATTAATTGTTATTAACATTGATCGATCGATTTGAATGAAATCATTTTAATTTATTGATCGATCATGAATGATATCGATTGATATAAAGTAAAAAAAAAAAAAAGAATTTAATTGATATTTGAGATGTTAATTTATTGTAAATTTATATATATATATATATTGTAAATAAAGATTGATAGAGTGATCCAATGAAATTTACGTACAAGTAATCTTGAAATTGAGTAAATCGAGTCACGTGATATATGTAGAAAGCAGATTGAAAAGGCAAAAGAGAATGAGAGCAGACAAAGAAGAATACACAATGTGTATTCGATTACAAAGAATTATCAAGACAATTAACTTTAATCGAATAGAAGATGAAATATTCAATCGTTGTCATTTTACATGTATAATGTCTCAAACGCGTAATACGCTAAATTCATTTCGATTAACAATTATTACATTGCTGAATATAATAATTGTTCATATATTTTTTATTACTCTCTTTTCTTTCCTCATGAATTTTTTTCTTTCATCTTTTTCTTTTCTCTTTCTCTATCTTTCTTTCTCTCTCTCTTTTTTTTTTTTCTTTTTCCTTTTAATCAAATTTGACAAAAACAGAAACGTGACAAACGGCATGTTCGATAAACGAATGCCTTAAGGGCAAATGACCTTAAAATTTGTCCTCAGGGTTCATTGACCTAAGTCCAGGGAAGACACGTTGAGTATATTATACACGTCTCGAAATATCTAGTTGAGAAAAAAATTCGATGAGAATACTCCTGAGATATATATATATATATATGTATGTATGTGTGTGTATTTATTTGATTGATCAATAATTTATATATAAATAAATAATAATACTTCTTATATTTAAATGAACAATACTATTTCATTTTTTAATGAAAATTTTGACGTTACTTATTGATCGACTCGGTATCGTTATTTATTATTATTATCTTTTTTTTAATTTTACGTTATATCGTTTTATATGAATCAAAGTTTTTTTTTTTTTTTTTATAAATTAATTCTAGTACCATAGTTAATCTTTAATAGTTTATATTTAATAATGAACAGTAATATATTTTTTTAATTGAAAATTTCGAAATTGGCCAATCAAATATACGTATATATATATATATATATATATATATATATATATGTGGAAAAAAGACACATAGAAAATAATTGTATATATATATATATATATATATATATATATATATATATATACACAAAAGCATGCGCGTGGAATAAATGTGTATGAACACGCGACTTTTGTTAGTAAATACGAACAGTGCGTATCTCTTGGGGTCGAAGACTCCTACCAATCAAACATAAGTTCGATTTTTTTTTTTTTCTATACTTATCTACAGGACTACGCAATAATTAGCGTTTATTGCATCGTTTTAATAAAAACAAAAAAAAAAAAAAAAAGAAAACAAGGAAAAAAAAAAAGAGAAAGAAAAGAAAATTAATGCGAAAAATTTATCATTTACGTTTGTTTACGAATCATGTCCGATGTTATTGTATCATTCGTATGCCGCCACGTTTACGTGACGCCATTGTGACGTAAAACTCGAACGTCAAAAGAGTTCCTAAATAAAAACAATATAATATTCATGAAATAAGCATCGTGATCAAAATTCTCTTTCTCTCTCTCTCTCTCTTTTTTTTTGCGATATGAAAATAATTCGATAAATATTTATACGTGCCAAATCGTACGTTTATGACTTTCAATTTATTTTCCGCAATTGTTACGTCATATTCAATATAATTTTTTTTCCTTATGAAATTAATCGTGTAAAACATTTATTTTTACACGTTGATGCTGAACGTAATAACATTTTGTTTATATATATATATATATATATATATATATATAATTTCCAAAAATAAAAATACGTCTCCTTTTGTTCATACGTTACTGGCGTTCTCGTCCAGACGATAAAACTTGCTTGTGCTCGCGCTCACATAGGAAAACCACCGAATCGAGGACGAAGATATTTGAAACGAGGAAAAGTAACGGAGCAAGTAACGGGTTGAATACAACAACTCATCTTCCCGCTAGAAACGAGTCAACTCTTTCTGAGATCGACTGATTATAGCTCCACCTACTAAATCCATCTTCGAGTGGCAATGGAAGAACAAAAATGAAAAAAGGAAGAAAGAAAAAAAAAATCGCAAAAATAACTTTAAAACAGGTGTAACATCGCACTAATACACATACACACACACACACACGCGCGCACGCACGCACACGCATACATATACACACGCACATATATGTGCATGCTTTTTCTTTTTTTTCTTTTTTTTGTTTTTTTATTTTTATACATTCATTAAAACATATTAAAAACAAGGAATATTATCAATATTACAAGAAGATCGTAAATTCTAATCTTTCTATTATTGATATTATTAGTATCGATATATATATATATATATATATGTATATATATATATATATTTTAATCGGTATAAATGACGCATGTATTCTAGGAAAGATTTATACTCGTTAATCAAGTGGAAAATCTAAAAGAAGGGGAAATCCAGTCATATATATATATATACATACATATATATATATATATATATATATATATATATATATATATATGTTGCTCTTCTTAGAATCCGAATGCGAATTCGCGGAAGGTTAAAGCCACGAACGAGATGATGCAATTTGCTTACTTTCCAGTTGTATTCTGAATCATGCTGCCTCTTTAAAATGAAAATAATGCTGAAAATTTAATTAGAAATATTATATGGATAGTAGTATCAATTATACAATTTTTCATATCTATTTTTATTATATTAATGTATAATGTATTTATATATTGTGTATATATATATATATATATATATATATATATATATATTGTATTTGTATACAATTGATACAATACGTAAATATATATTTCAGATATTTTAAATGTGACTCAAGTAGGACTGACAATTATTATTAATATAAATTATAAACAATACTATATTGTTCGTTTCTAAATTAAAATATTAATTAGTTGAATTGAATACTCTCGTAAAAATTTTCTTGCTTTTTTCTTTTTTTTTTTTTTAATCTTACTTAATCAACAATCGATCAAAATATAATTATCTTCTTTTTTCAGAATACGACTTATGGCATTTACAGATTAATAATGTTTACAATCGTACGATGAGATATTGTTTGTAATATCATTGAAAAAACAAGTGACTCATCGTATATACCTGTTTATCCTGAAGATATATTATATGGCTCAATTTTTTTTTTGTTTTTTCGAAGATAATTGATTACCAATCGTAAAATTATACAATTTTTACGTCCTTACGACGTATAAACTTAGTCGCATACGAAAATAACGAATTTCTAATTCTTCGCTTTAATCATTTTCAATGATTGTTATGAGCTTTTCTTAAATGAAGAACAACAATCGAAACAGCGTATCTATGCCTCGTAAAAAAAAAAAAAAGAAGAAAAAAAAAAGGAAAAGAAGATACTAAGGAAAAATAAAGAATCAGAATCCTATCTCATTCGATTGTTCTTTGTAGATAATTTAAAAAAAGACAAAAAAAAATCCCTATGACAGACAATTATGTCAGATAAAATGCTAAATAGAATTAATCCGATCTTCAGTATGTAAAGCCATTGAAATATAAAAAATAAATGAAATATAATCAATGAATTAGGAGACGTAAGAAGGTGGATCGTTTTAAGCAATAAAATAAATCAAAATAGTTTGTGAAATTCAAAAGATAAACGTCGTCTATATTACGAAAGATGATATGCAATAGATCGTCGAATGAAAAAATTGTTAAAAGAAAATTTTGAGAAATAAGATAATAATTAAACGAGTTGAATATATGGAACAATTATATAGGGTGTTGTCATACATACGACAAAAAAAGAATTCGATATGTGAGATATGTTAAGTGGATTTCACGAAGAACGTTTAGCATTTCTTTTTTTTGTAGAGAAATTTTATGCGAGCGGAAGAAATATTGTTACGTACAAAATCTTTTCTTCTTCTTTTTTCTTTTTTTCCCTTCTTTTTTTACTTGGGCCATGACTTTCCAAATCATGGGTCATCTAATCCGGGCAGTATAAATGAGATGATTTTTTTCATGGGTTTCTTTTTGATTTTTTTTTTTTTTTCTTTTTCCAGAAAAATCTTCAATTATTTTTATAATTTTATCTAAATGTTATCATTTTTTTTTTTTTTTTTACGAATATATATATATCTTTTTTTTCTCTTCGAATATCGATTAAACTGACAATGTACTGAAACTTTAAAAAAAGTAGGTCATTGCTTCCGGAATTACCCTATATATATATATATATAGACGTACATGCATACATACATACATATATACGTATATTCAATATACATAATTCTTACTACACGAGCATAATGAATATTTGAACAGAGACATTATTATTGAACTTCGTCTCGATTATGTTCTAAATTTAATCGTAGATTAACGAAATGGGTCATGAATTCTTTTAAATTTTCATACAATTTTGATTCAATCTAACAATTCATCGTAAACTTTATATATAATATATACCAATCTATAGATAAAGTTTATATATCGTTTCATCTACATGTTATACGATTATCGTGTTTACAGCTTTTATTTATGTATACAAACGTACATATATAAATATATATATATATATATATATATAATGTATACATAAATATATATGTGTATCTGTGCTTAAGTAGCTCGATAGAAAGAGAGAAAGAGAGAAAGAGAAAGAGAGAGAGAGAGAGAGAAAGACAAGGAATTAAATATATGTATAATAATCGGCACATGATTCTTCGTTTTATCAAATATATGTTTTCTCTATCCCACAAATGCATCGCTGTTTTTATATAAACCCGTCTCTCTCTCTCTCTCTCTCTCTCTCTCTCTCTCTCTCTTACTTTCTCTCTCTATCTCTGTCTCTCTCACTCTTTGATCGATTCGCCTTTATATAATTCGCGAATGTACCGTCAGAGTTCGTATTAGTCGCTTAATTTACGTAAGTCGCGCGGTAACGCGGTGCGAGAAGGTAATCGTACCGCGATACTCGCGAGTGTTCGAACGAGATAGTAGTGACTGAAACAACTCGTCGTTAACGTCCTCTCGATTCATCAAAGGATCATATTATTTTCATCTTTTCTTCTTTTCGCTGTTTGTTTTTTTTCCCCCTTTTTTTTTTTCTTCTTCTTCTTCTTGTACTCTTTTATTATTATTATTATTTTATTTCTTTTCTTTATTTATTTATTTATTTATTTTCTTCCTCTTCTTCCTTCTTCTACTCTTCTCGTTTCTCTTCTTCTTCTTCTTCTTCTTCTTCTTTTTTCTTTTTGTCACGTGAGAAAAATCAATTTGATATATAATTATCAAATTTGATAAAACGAGATATAATTACGAAAAAGAAAAAGAAGGAAGAAAAGTAAAAGGGAAGAAGAAAACGAAACGAGACAGGAATTTATATCTCGTATCGTAGAGAGATCCCTGGGATATTGATTATAACGTGGATCGTCAAAAAGAAAATATTAAAATATCATAAAGGGAACTTTTTAAGTAGTAACGAGAGATAAAAGAAATAACGAACCAACGTACTTTTAATTACTTTAAAAAGAGAGAGAGAGAAAGAGAGAGAAGCTCGTATATCTTTTTTTTTTCGATTACAAGGAAGAATCCGAAAAAATAAGAGATTAACGAAGGAGATAATCGAATAAGAATGATAATTATTCGTCGAAATTAACGATAATATCACAGCACCTATTCGAAGGCCGACGAAACAACAGTGAGATTAATTCGCTTGTCGAAAGGCAAAATTAAAAAGAAAACGAAAAAGAGAAAGAGAAAAACGAAGAAGTAGAAGAAGAAACAGGAAGGAAGGATTAACATTTTAATCGTGAAATTCAAGTGACTAAATATAATAATAATAATAATAATAATAATAATAATAATCAGGAAATTCGAATGTTTATTAATCGCGCGAGATATGCCGTGTCGATAATAAATTTATATCGTAATAAAGGACAATAACAACAACAATAGTAACAACAACAACAACAACAACAACAACAACAACAACAATAACAATAATCATTCGAGAGATACCACCCGGTATGGTGTTTCGTTGAAAGTATATCATCGCAGTTATATATCGTGTGAGAAAGAGAAGGAAGAAAAGGAGAAGAAATAGATATAAGAGAAAATAATAATAAGAATATTGACGAACAATCAAACAAATACGAATTAATACAATTGAAAACGATCAATGAATGAACGTTATAAATGATTTATTTAAAAGGTCATCGAGACGTTTTTAAAAAAATTTGAACAAAGAAAAAAAGAATAAGAAGGTTACGAATAATAGAAGTTCTCTTTCTCTCTCTACCTTTACCGACCGAGATCAACTATCTTAGTTATCAATAAAGCGATGTAAGAGGAATAGAAAGAGAGAGAGAGAGAGAGAGAGAGAGAGAGAAAGAGAGAGGGAGAGAGAGAGAGTAAGAAAGAAAAAAAAAGATAGAGAAAGAGAGGGAGAAAGACAGAGAAAGAGAGAAGGAGAGAGAGAAAGGAAGAAAGAAAGAAAGAAAGAAAGAAAGAAAGAGAGAGAGAGACTATAAAAGAAAAATGTCAGCTCTACGTCTAGATATCGAATGTTTCGTGGTTATCATCGTGCGGTTTACGCATCGTGCCGCGATCGTTGCGTGATCTCTTGCGTGTTTTCGGAACGCGCGGTCGTGCGCACGCGAGAGTACTCCCGTTTCCTTAGCTTCCCTCAAAAACCGGCGTGTGCGTGTGCGTGTGCGTGTGCGTGAGGGTGCGCGTGTGGTGGGTGTATGTGTGTGCATGCTGCATGTGTGTGTGTGTGTGTATGTGTGGTGTATCGTGCATATTCTTTCTCTCTCTCTCTCTTTATCTACTCGTCTCTATCTCTACCTCTATCTCTGTCCTCTCCCTCCCTCCCTCTCTCTCTCTCTCTCTCTCTCTCGCACACACACGCTATCTGCTTTTTTTCTTTCTTTCTTTTTTTTTTTTTTTTTTTGTATTGGTCTCTTCTATCTCTTCCTATGTCTTCTTCAACATTTTTGCTTATACACCACCATCGTACTCGTCCGTCTTTGGGGGTACTTATATAAATCGCAAAGCGAAAGAAAAAGAAAAAAAAGGGGAGGGGAAACAATTAATTTTCGATTAATCTCATCCGTGGTGGATATACGTACATGCGTGTATATACGTGCGCACGCGTGTGTATGTGTGTGTGTGTGTGTTTGTATGCGTAGTGGTTAAATAGTACGCCGCGTTGTGTTACACACTGTGCGTGTACGGTATGTAAGAGTGTAGTACTACGGACGAGGAAGATACATATAATATATATATATATATATATGTTCGTTCGTTTTTCGATAGATTTTTGTCACGAGTGTTCGTTTATTAAGAAAGTAATAACACTGGAATAACACGTTCGTTCTTTTCTTTCGTGCGCGATATTATTATTGATATTATTATTCATTATCATTGTCGTCGTCGTCGTCGTCGTCGTGCTCGTCGTCGTCGTCGTCGTGCTCGTTGTCGTCGTCGTCGTTATTGTCGCCGCCGTTTCTTTCTTTTTATCTTTCCTTCAACCTTTCATTAATTTTTTTCTCTCTTCAATCAATCAATTAATTAATTAATCGATTGATTAATTAATTTACGAATTGAAACGATAAACGGGTCCCGTACTACTTTGTTGTGCCGTAACACGCCTGTCACCGCGAAAGATGGAGGACACACAAGGGAAAATCTTTCTCAACCGAACGGACTCAACCGTCCTTGTGTTAATAGCGACAATGATCTTCGGTGGAGTCGTCATAATCTTTGGTTACATTGTCACCCGGTATTCAAGATCCCATGGCGACGTGGACTCGACAAAAGGTAATAAATCTCTGTCATAAATCTTAACGAATAGATGGACGAATGAAAATATGTCCTCCTCTCCTTTTCCGTATATTTTATCGTCATCGTCGATCTCTTTCTGTTACTACTTGTTCACACTACACTTGATATATATATATACATGTGTTATGTATATATATATATATGTAACATATATATATACACATATACACACACGTATATGCATTTGTCTCTCTCACTTTTAACACAAAGTGTGCCTTTGGTTTTTTCGTACAATAAAAAAGTGTATACGCAGTTGCGCACACGCTTGATGCGACCTCACATAACCCTCTCCTCATATTTCTCCTTCTCGAACACCCCTACCCCCCCTCATCATCCCTCATCCCTTACCCCTCCATAACCTTCTTTCCCCACTCTATCCCTCTGAGTCCTTGTTATTTCATACGAATGATAAGAAATTATTACGGATTAATGTCTTTTAATCTTCGAATACTTTTGAAAGCATCTCGAACAAATTCTGCATTTATCTATCACTATCTTTCTCTCTCTTACTCTCTCTCTCTCTCTCTCTCTCTCTTTCTCTCTCTCTCTATCTCTATCTCCATCTCTCATACGTGTACGTATTTCTGTCTCTTTCTTTCTTTAGAGTAGCGTATATGAGCCGGAGCACGTGTCGCGACAAGCCGCTAGTTCGCGTCATCACCGCATGGCGCTCCTATCTATCATGCGTATGCGCTTTTATTACTCGAGAGAGAGAGAGAGAGAGTGAGAGGGGGGGGAAGAAAAGAATTTTGCTTTTGAACCACTTTCTCGTTTCGAGAAAAATATCTCGATTAAGAAATTCTTTAAGGATCGTTCGTTTAAATCTTCATTTGTATTATTAATTCGACGAAATTGAATGAAAATTTTTATCAATTCGGCTTTTTTTTTTTTTTTTTTTTTTTTTTTTTTTTTTTTTTTTTATACAAGAAGAACGGACGTTCGAGACATTCAACAAGGATTTATTTTTCATTGAAATTTATATTGATTAATTGATTTATAAAATATATTGTCGAATTTAATAACGTAATATTTATTATAATCTTTTTTTTTTTTTATCTCTCTCTTTAATAATCTTGTGCGATTTTCACGTTCGACATTGCACATTCGAATATCGTCGAAAGAAAATTGGCGGGAAACGTAATAAGATTAAAATTTATATATAAAGATCGACGCTTTTCTTTTTTCTTTTATCGGCTATATCACTCAGGTAATATCTAGGTTGAAATTATGAAATAGTCGTTTGTTTTTCGGAAGTTAACGAACATCGTTATCGAAATAAAATTGGCGGGAAAAATGGTAGAACGATAGATATCGATAGTTAACGTAAAATCGATATTTATTATTATTATTATTATTATTATTATTATTATTATTATTATTATTATTATTATTATTATAATTATAATATTATTTGATTCATAATAAATATATTGAATTTATAAAAGTAAATATTTATGTTTTCTCGTCATTCGAATGTATTCCAATCGAAGAGTGCAATAAAAAATTGGCGGGAAACTTATGGAGCTTCTATCGAGACTCGACATATGATCGACTTTTTCTCTCTCTCTCTCTCTCTTTCTCTCTCTTTTTCAATTCAATTTTTAATAATTTAAAATAATGAAAATAAAATATTAAGAATGTAGTAGGATGAGTATCGCGTTAATGATTAATAAAACTTTTAATTTTTAACTTTCAATTAAGGGTTAATAAAAATAAATAATGCGTATGAGGGATTTAGTGTTGAATTTAATTTGTAAGAAATTATTGCATGCGAGTGTATAGGATGGATGAATTTAGAAATATCAAGTTATATGGAACGTTCTTCAAATTTTTACAAATTAAATTATTATTGATCGGTCAGTACGACCGATTGCTTTTTTTTTTTGTTCTATTTTTTTGTTTTTTTTTTTTGTTTTGCTTTTTCTTTTTCCCGTTCATTACGTCTTAACACGCAAAACAAAATGGAACTCGACTTTGTTCAGAGAATTATCATGATTCTTCGGACTCTGTAATAATCAACACGACAAAACTTTATCTATTTCTTTTTTGTCTTTTTTTTTTTTTTTTTTTTTTAAATTCTAATTTTTATACTTCGTTCCATTTCAATTTGTTTTATTTTATTTCAATTCATTCGGACGAAAATGTATGTGACATTTTTTTTTTTTTTTTTTTTTTTTTTTTTACCAAAAAATATTCGACGACTCTCTATTAATTTATTTTTAAATTGGGATCTATTTTAAATTGAACAAATTTATCGTAACCATTTTTCAATGTATAGAGAATATATTGAGAATTGAAATACACATACACATATATATATATATACATATATAGCGTTGACCTATAGAGAAGACTCATCTTGATTTTCTAACTGCATTGTGCCAAATTTATGATTTAATCAAAACAAGGCACGTAATACCGGTTAAACTTACTCTAATTCTTTTATAGATGGATTGTTAAGGATGGAAATCAGATAGAATGGAAATGATTGAATTATGCTAATATATATATTTGTAATACGTGAGCATATCGTCTATGATCGAATTATACTTAGATACTATATATAATTACTGTAATTGATATATTACTTTTATTGACTACTATCTATGCGGTCGACTAAACATTAATGTAACGTTTATGAGTTTTTTTTTTTTGTTAAATTATTAGTCACACAGTACATATATATTTATAACTATACATATATGCACATATACACAATATAATATGATTTATATATATATATATAAGTCTAGGAAAAGCGTAGAGGAAAAAAAGGAACAACTTTATTTTTGTCCGTACGTATTAAAAAAAAAAAGTAAAAAAATGAAAAATATTAAAATAGGAAAATAATTACAAAAATTTTTAATATTTCGTCGAGAAAAAGCATTATGTATTCTTCCATGCGTGAATTGTGGTTGTTATCCATTATTTCATTATCAGTTTCAGTTATAGAACCGGCAATTTTAGCTGCAGATCTGTCATTTTCAGTCATAGATCTATTAGTTTCAATCATAGATTCAACAATGTTATTCTTGTCGATGCAATTAATATCAACGTTTTCATTACTCTTCGTAATATCCATGAGAAAAGATTAGATATCTTGAGTGTTGTTTTGTCCTTCCTTGTTGGTATTAACAGAGTCTATCAGAGATTTATCAATTTTATTTTCGCATATTGGCATCTTTTATTTTGATGTTGATGAGATAGTTTAGCTTGCACTTTTAAGAGTATCCTCATCATCATCATCATCATCATCATAATCATCATCATCATTCATACTCTCATTCGATGACCAATGAAATTGATCCGGTACATCTTGCGTATCGTCATTAAACATGTCCCAATCTGTTTCAGAATCATTTTGTATTAATTGATTTTCATTTGCAAAATTAGGCAATAAAGAAATTAGTTTTTTATCTGCAAGTATATTCTGTTCAGGAACAAACAGTTCATTTTTAGTCGATTGTTCGAAAGTATTATTTAAGTCTGGTTCTTCCATTAACATGAGTAATTCTGTCGTCTTCTTCATAAAAACTTCATCGCTTAATATAGATTTGTCTTCATCCATAATAAATTCAGAATTCGTGGTATCGTCCGTGCTATTAAAGTTTTCCATTTTAAAAGTAAATTTTGTATTTATTTCTGTCGGCCAAGTTGATTCGGCTGACAAGGAAGACAATGGAGACCACATAGAAGCAATCTTTTGTTCCTTGCTATATGTGTAATTACAAGGTTTTTTTGAACTTCCGTTAAATTCATCTTTATCAACATTTTTACAATTATTTATCATCGATTCGTCTGAATTCGATTCAAAAATTTCTTTGTCCTCCATGATCTTAATTATCTTGTAAATTTATATCTTGATTATTTTATCGTATGATTCTATAATTCTAAAATAAAAATTTTAATGTTCTTTTTGTAGAATATTTTTCTTTTTGTCAGAAAAATATTTTAAATAAAAAACGTGAAAATAATTTAAGACGATTTTAAAAAATTCTGTAGGATATTCACTTCACTTTTAATTTCACTACACTTAATCTATATACTTCACAAATATTTTTTTTTTCGGACTGTAAGACGATTTAATATAATAAATAAATATATATATATATATATTTTTACTTTTTGATATTCTACTGAGATGTATCCTTTCTCAAATTCTTAAAATAGTGAGAGAAAGGACGAAAAGGGACGATATATATACTCTGTTACCCTTAGAAAATAAGACCCACCCATCGTCCTATAGGACTTAAGTACTAAAATGGGTCCTGTCAAAAATTTTTCTGTTCTAACGTAAGAACCGATCACTGTCCTGTTAGAATGAATCTGATTGGTTTAAACGAAATTATTTTTCCATTCTACCCTCCATATCCCGAAAATAATTTTCAATATATTATTTTATTTATATATAATATATATATATAAATATATATAAATATATATATATATTATATCGGATAACCTAAATGTTTAAAAAAAGATAATATTTTTAAAAGAATTTTTAAAAATGAAATTGAAGAAATAATCTTTTACTTTTTTTTTTCTTTTTTTTTCCGAAAAGAGAGGCAAAAGGATCGTAATTAAAAAAAAAACAGCATTATTTTTTTTACATATGACAATAAATATTTAAGATAATTTTAGGAATTAATTAGTAAATAATAAATAATAAATAATAAAAAATAAAATAAATAATTTTAAATATTTATCATTAAATAAAATAATTTTGTAATTAAAATATAATACGCCACATATGTAAGAACATATCTATGACTGATTTCACATACACGCGTGCATATTATACATATCTTATTTAAGCTTGCAAATGTTAAACAAATTTTATTCAGGCATATAACACATGTGTACGCGCGTGCGCGCACATATAAACATACATACAGATATGTGTTAAATACCAGTTTTATTTGCATTATACACAACAAATAAAGACGTAATTTCAATATACTTATTATCTCGACTTAAACTTGAACTAATTAATTCCAATTTGTGTTATTTTTATTTTTATTTATTTAATTACTTTCTCTTCTTTTTCTTTCTTTTTTTGTTTTTCTTTTTTTATTTATATTATTACGTCAACAAAGTCATACGATCGTCCTTTTACTTTTTTTATTGTAAACAAGTTATATTTATTGCACATATTTAAATACCGATTAATATTAATCTCATTAATATAATGCTCATAAGCTAGCATTGCAAAACAAAAAAAAGAAAAAAAGGAAAAAGAAAAAAGATAAGAAAAATAAAAGCTAACTATTCTTTCATGAAAATGTAACTTGAAAAAATATGTAAGGTGTTAAAGAGTTTACAAGGAAGAAATTAAAAAATAACTTTTAACACTGTTTCAATCGTTCTTTACCTTTTGCTGTTTCATTTTAAAAAGATCCTTGAAGTTGTTTTCACTTATTATGCAACTACGTGCTTCTTCCTCGGTTCATTTTGCAAAAGAGTATTACTCAACTATAAAGTCGTTGTCGTTATTGTCATCGTCATCGTCATAATTTTCATCATTTTACTAATATCATTAAATCGTTAAAAGTTTTCGATCGAAACACAAATTTTCTTGATAAGATACTTGATAATTATTGGTATATATTGGGATATAATTATTTTAGTCAATGAAAAAAAAAAAAAAAAAAAAAAAAAAAACCATGAAATTTCTATGCTGATATTTAATCATATTTTATTTTATTTTATTTTATTTTTAAATTAATCCGCGAAATTTCAATCAGATCTGTTTATTCGTTTGTATAAATGTTTATAGTATGAATTTATCATTGCTAATTATTTATTTAAATATTTAAATAAATGTATATATATGTATGTGTGTGTTGTGTCTCTGTATCTCATTAAAAATAAAAATTGTCAAGTTATCGAAGAAAAAATTTATCACGTATTGCATATTTATTTCATAGATATCGTTGTTATCGCCTTAAAAAAGTTATAACGAAATGTTTTTTTAGAAATGCAAATCGACATTTTGATTTTAAACAAAAATTATCGAAAGTATCGTAATAGATCCAACAAGTTTTTACGATATACGTTTTATTTTATTTTTCTTCTTACATATTTGAAATTGTGATCATCGAAAATAAACAAATAAACGAATAAACAAATAAACGAATAAACAAATAAACGAATAAACAAATAAATAAAATGTAGTTTATTCGTACAGATAGTTGGGAATTAAATTTTAGAGGGAAAATTAAATTTTGTTTTTTTTTTCTTTTTCTTTTTTTTTTTTGGACATTGATCTATTTTTTGGGAAAACCCATGGATTAACAAGGGTTTCATAAAGAAATCAACGTTCGTTGTTCGTACATACAACGGATTTACCCAAGCTGAATAAATTTCTAAATTGAAAAATATCCAAATTGATGTCGGCAAACTTTATTGAATATTTTTGATCTTAGCTTCATTCGATTTATCATAATTTGTTAAGGGAAAAATTTGTAACATTTCGAAAATTTTTAAGAAAAAACATTTACGATCGACTGGGTAAAACGGTACAAAAAAAATGGTTAAATTTTTAAATAAAAAATATTATAAATATTAATAATGTAAGCTTTTGTTGAAAAAAAAAAAAAAAAACGGAAAAACAAAAAAGAAGAAACTTTGTTGTTTCAATTTTAGTAACAAAAAATTTCTCCTACGTAAACCAGAAAAAGAAAAAAGAAAAAAATAAAATAAGATAGTAAGAAGCTTTAAAGAATTTATTTTTAATGATAAAATTGTTCTCCTAGTGAAGTCAAAGATTCTTAGAAAAAATTTTCTCTTAAAAATAAAGTTATTTTCTATGTGAATCTTTTGACACAGGTTGTAAATAACAATATTACAAATAAAAACTAATAAATTGTCTTAATCCGAAGAATTGTTTTGAAGATATGGTGTTATATGGGAAAATATTGTTTTTTTGAAATAAACAAAAAGTGAAAAGTTGGAAAAGGTAATTTATTAGTTTACAATGTTAGAAAGTATTTTCTTAAGAATAACTTATTGAGTAGATAATACCACTACCTGCGGACTATGAAAAGGAATTTGTTAAAAACTAGATATTTTCTGATAACTCCTTTCTATTTAATTTTCTATTTTATCTTCGAGAAGTCGAGCAATACAATCGACAATATTTTTCCATTGTATGCATTTATTGAAATATTAAAATGATTGGATTTTGCATTCGATATTTTTGGATTACTTATATATATATATATATATTTTTTTTTTAATGAACGATATTCGTTTTATTTAATAATACCAAAAAATTTACATTTTAACAATCTATATATATTTATTTATTATATAAAAAAATATTTTAATATAGTACACCATAATATTAAATTTTAAATTAAATCTTATCTATATCTATTATAACAATTAAAATGAAACACTTGTTTTATTTCATAATATTATCTAATCTCCTCGAAAATATTTTAATATCAAAGATTATTCATTATTCATCTGTAACGTTTTAAAATATTTATGAAAAACACTAAATCATATTGTCATAATTCACTCATTAAGTTGTTTCATTAATTATTAAATGTCTTGCATCGATAATAATTGTCTTGCATTAACATTGATTAACAAAAAAAAAAAAAAAACAAAACGAAACAAAACAAAAATAGTTACCATTCTTGTAATAATAATAATAATAATAATAATAATAATAATAATAATAATAATAATTTCTTACTAAAACTTTTGCTTGAAGCAAAAAAGATATTACGTTAAACGTAAAATGTTATTAATTAATAATATATATATATATATATATATATATATATATATATATATTTCTTATGTATGTACATATATTAGAAAAATGATCGAAATGTTTCATGCATATTTAAGGTTCTTTTGTTTAAATATATTCGTAAGCGAGTATATTTGAATTACGATTACAGATACACGATGGCACTTAGATTAAAAAAACAATTAAACGTGAATTTTGTTTTTTTATCCTTTTTTAACGATCATGTTTATTATTCTTTCTTAATGATCATTAAAAATATCTCGTTGCAATAACAACAACAACAAGAACGACAACAACAAGAACGACAACAACAAGAACAACAACAACAAGAACAACAACAACAAGAACGACAACAACAAGAACGACAACAACAACGCAATGCACACTTGTTATACATAAAAAGAAAAAGAGAGAGAGAGACAGAGAGAGAAAGAGAGACAGTACTGTAATAAAAAAGAAAGAGCCAAAAAAAAAAAAAAAAAAAAAAAAAAAAAGAAAAAAAATAAGAATGAAAGAAAAGTAAATAATTCTTGAAAAATATTATTTGCAGGAACAATTTGACATTGGCGTTTAATTTAACTGCTTAACTTTTGGGATGGAATAATATAAAGAGAAATAGTCTTTCTCTCTTCTTCTTCTTCTTTTTTTTTTTTTTTTTTTTGGCTCTTTCTCTTTTCCTTTATTTTATTTTCATAACTAATGATAAGATAATGAAGAGTTTAGAAGAAAAGTGAACGTAAGGAAAGAACAAGAGGAAATAAAAGAAAAAAAAGAGAGAAAGAGAGAGAGAGAGAAAAGGAAAAAAGAAAAAGAAAGAAAAAAGAAAAAAAAAAAAAGAATTGAAATATATAAAAGATATGACTGTTTTTAAAAATTCACTGTCATTGTCGATGAAAAAATATTTTCATTGCGTTCGTCGTCATTCTAACTCACAGACTGTGTATACATTATTATTATATAAAACGATGAATCAAGTATACGTAGGTGTGTCAGAATTCTTGATACTTTCAATATACCTCTGTTCTCTCTCTCTCTCTCTCTCTCTTTCTCTCTTTCTATCTTTCCAGTTGTAATCATCGTTTGGCGTTAATTCGTAATAAAAAAATAACAACATCGTCGAATCGCCGGGGAAAAAAATCGCGATCTATATAATTGTGGCGTATCGATACTTCATGGATCATTTGGTCGATCGATCGCGAACGAGGAATCGTGTGTTTTGATTATTTTTTTGTCTTTTTTCGTAGTTTCAGCTTTAATTTTTCTTTCTTTCTTTCTTTCTTTCTTTCTTTCTCTTTCTCTCTCTCTCCCTCTCTCTCTCTTTCTCTTGTTTTTCTCTCCATTGAAAGAAAATTTTCATCCTCTTTTTCAATCCTACGCAATCATTTTATTGCCGATTTCGCGTCGATCATTATCGCTAATTGATCGTCAATAAATCTTAAGTTAAGTTTACGTACGTCGAGGATAAAAAAAGAAATTAAGAACAAAGAAAGAAAAGGAAAGAGAAAAGAAAGAATCTAGTTTTGCTTCGATTCTTCATTACTTGCGATTCTCTATGGAATTATTTGAAAAACTAAGTGAATGACGTGGCAAAATTATAACCATTTCAATATTCAAAATGGCTATACTGGAAAGAAGAGGTAAATCCTTGCGTATATTATTCAATTACGAATTATTTATGATCGTTATTATATTTTTTTCATTTATTAAATTTTAATATCATATTTATATATATCAATTATTCCAATAATTATTTATTAAATATTATTTATTAAATGTCGTTTAATAATAATGAGATTAATGAGATATTAATGAATAAATCATTTGTTTAAAGATTAATGAAAAAAGAAAAGGAAAAAGTAAGAAAAGAAAAGCAAAAAAAAAAAAGAAACAAGGAAGAACAGAAAAAGAAGAGAATAATATTTGAATAATTATTTGGAATAAATATATGTCCAAATTTGACTTTACTATCGTACAATATCTCAAAAAAATTTTTGATATTATGTCGAATTTATAAGTTCGAGAAGAAATATTTCTTCCTTCTTTCTAAAAATGTTATTCTAATAATAATGATAATAATGTGACATTTATTTTTTACGAAAAAATAATGATTTATTTGATTAAAAAAAAAAAAAAAAAAAAAAAAAAAAAGAAAAAAAGATAAGATGAATTAGAACGGATTTGTATAATCATTGACGAGAAGAAATTAATTTTAAAAAGAATCGTGTAATATTCGTATCGATTAAAATCGCAAATATTTGGAAATTCGTTTGAACGAAATTTTCATAAATTTTATAAACATTTAAGAGGGATGACCGCTTTCTGATTAAAAAAAAAAAGAAAAAAAAAAAAAAGAACAAAAGAAAAGAAAAAAAAAATTTCAATAATTATTACGAAATAAATAGAACGTTTATATATCGAGCAAATTGATATAATAAGAATTTCTAAATTCTCATTGAACTTTGAGTGAAAGTTTTCTAATCATAACTTTCATAATTTATTTCTTCGTGTAAATTCAAATACAGTTTAAACAACGTGAACAAAATTTTTATGTTTTTGGTATTTGTATTTTCTTCGTCATTGGTAGAGTAATTTCTCTTTCTTCTTATTTTTCTATTCGGAAAGATTTATGGCTTTATAATGATGTCAGTTTTATAGTGACTGAACCATTAGTTATTTTTATTATAAGCAGGTACAAAAAGAATTCCCAAAAGGTAAAAATATAGAAATATATTAATACACTAATGTATAATGCGATTAAGCATTTCAAATTTTTTGTTCCAACAAACTTTAAAATTTTTGTTGGAACAACAAAATGATGTTTTTATTTTATTTTCCCTTTTTTTTTTTTTTTTTTTTTTTTTATCACTCTGAATGCATACGATAAGTTTTCAATGGTACAGTTGAAACGAGAAAAGATTATAAAGATTTAAAAAAAAAAAAGAAGAAAAGAGGAAAGATTTATAAAAAAAAAAAAAAAAAAAAAAAAAGAAAAGAAAAGAAAAGAGAAAGTATTCTAACGTATAACCAATACGAAATAATTTTCTTAGTATGAAGTAATTTTTATATGAAAAAAAAAAAATAATTTCTTTCTTTCTTTCTTTTTCTTTTTTTTTTTTTTGTCTTTTTTTTTTTCTTTTTTTTTCGTTAAACAAACACTTCGATTTCATTAAACGATCACATTTTTATACGTCAAATCGTTATGAAAAATTAAATTTTTAATAGACTATCGTTAATTCTTGTTATCGAATTTCTATATAAAATTGAAGAAAAAAAAATTGTTAAAATAATAATATAATAAATAAGTTTTAAAAATATTAATAAATAAATTTAAATACAAATTATTTACATTTATTTAAATATAAATTATTAATGTATTAAATTTTTAAAAAAAAATTAATACATATTATTGATTGATCGATGACAGTGTATTTGTTAAAATTAAAAAAGGATAAATGAATAAATGAATAAATAAATAATTTAATAAATAAATAAATAAATAATATTGAATTTGCCAGTAAGTAATGTTAATATTTTTAGTAAAAAGAAAAGGAAAAAGAAAAAAACCCAAAGAAAAAGAAATAAAAGAAAGTATTAAAGATAAAATAAATACTGTCCTTCATAATGATATTATTATAATTTGTCTTCTGAGTCATTTTAAAGAAATATTTTAAGAAAAATAATATTACATCATTTCAAGAAAACATAATTCTATCTTATCAGCTATTTCAGGTACCTGACTATTTTGACATAATAAAGGAAATAATAATGGTAGTAATAATTTACATCAACTGTTTTTACTTTCTATTATTACTCGAAAACATCTCTTCTACCTGCTTAGAAAAATATTTGTTACCTTTTTCGTAAAAATAGACAAGTGTACAGTGGGATGGGTTATACTGTATGGAAAGGGGATGGGTTATGGTGTATCGAATGGGGATGGAGTATAGTCTATGAGATAGAATGAAACAGTGTATTGGGCGGGGTTAAAAATTAGGAAACGTTAGGTATAAAAGTAAAAAAGTGGGGATTACAAATTTATTCCAATTGGTCAATTCAGGGATGTTTTAAGGGCCGTCCACATACATGTATTTCTTGTATTTTCGGCATCAAATATAATCTCCGAATTGGGGAAAAATTTACAGAAGATTTCAAACCATCGAAGTGTTCAGATAGCTCTTCAATCTAACAATTTCTTGTTTGCAATCTAACATATTGACACAAAGTTCTAAGTTCTTGCCTAGTGAATCTGTCTATGTGTAACATTTCTTGTGATACATATAACATTAAATTGGTAAATATTTTATTTAATTTGAATGAAATATATCGGACGATTGGATGATAAATTATTGAAAATTTTTGTTTTAAAATCATTTCACTTTTTATTTTTTTCTTTTTTGTTCTTGCCAAGTGAAATAATATTGTTCTTTTCGGGAGTTTTCTTTTTTTCTTCATTTTCAATCGTTACAATTTTGATAAATCCACTTGTCGAAGATCAATCGAGTTAATTGAGTTTTTCCTTTTTTTTGTTTCATTCAAAGGTGCTACAGTTCCGGAGAAAGGGAAGCGCATTGATTCGAGAAACTCATTAACAGGATCGACGACTAATTCGAGCGTTAATAAGCGGACGAAAAATAAAAAGCGCCGAGAAACACAACAAGAATTCACTCATTCTTGGGTCGTTGGTACATTGAAGGGTCATACCAGTACGATATTTAACATGAGTTTTTCAAGTAATGGGAAGCTCCTCGCATCTTGTGGTGAAGGTAAGACTGAAATATCTTTTTTTTTTTCTTTTCCATGTTTTTTTTTTTTTTTTTTTTTTCCCGTAATTATTATCATCATCGTTATTATCACTATTATCACATCGTAATTCTTATGCTTCTTTAAATTATTAATTTAATTGCAGTTTGTCTGACTTTAATATTACTTTTTGCTAGAAAAAAGAAAAAAAGACAAAAAAAAAATATTCGTGTGATTATTTCTACAGATTTTTCTTTTTTTTCTTCTTCTTCTTCTTCTTTTTTCTTTTCTCATTTCTTTTTGAAAAGCAGGAGATGAAAGATAAAGGAACAAGAAAAAAAAAAAAAAAAGAGAGAATAATTTTTCCGTCGTTTGATTAGATATAATTAGCATAGCGTTAGTTTTAAATTCTTTCAGTGCTTTCGAATTAATACAAAAATCATTTATTTCATTCATAATGCTTTTTTTCTTTCTCTTATTATTTTTCTTTTTCTTTTTTTTTTTTAAGTTTCGTTTAGTTTCATTTCGTTTTTTTATTTTTTTTCTTTTCTTCTTTTTTCCATTTTCTATTTTCTTCTCTTGCATATCTCATTTTCATCATCGAATCGGACGAACGCAATAGTTTAGATAATAATAAAATATGTAATCCTAATCCCTACGAATTGTTCTCGATAAGTCGACTCTGTTTATCTAGACGAAAAAAAAAAAAAGAAAAAAAAAGAAAAAAAAAGAAAAAAAAAGAAAAGAAAAAAGAAAAGAAAAAGAATTAAAAAGAAATAGGATCGTTTTTTTTTTTTTTTTTTTTTAATCGAGTTAAAGTTAACGAAGAAGAAAAAAACAATCAAAGAAAAAGAATCAGATATATTTCACTCGCGTTTCTTAAAAATCAGGATAGCCATTACATTTCATCATTTTTCTAACGTCACGTATAATATCGTCATCGATGTATCCAACAAAGGTTATTTCTATATTCTCATTTCTAGTTTCTAATTGTTAATTAACGAAAAATCAAACGAGAATTGATAACGTGAGAAAATAATAAAATAAAATAAAATAAAGATCAAATCTTTTCGAATTTTCTCGATGCTTATTTCTTCTTCTTTTCTAATTTTTAATAAAGTTTGATGAGAGTAACAAGGAAGGAAAAAGTACAAAGTAAAAAATTCCGATTCTTTTTCTCTTTTTTTTCTTTTTTCTTTTTCTTTTTTTTTTTTTTTTTTTTTTTTTTTTTTTTTTTTTTTTTTCTTTTCTTCATAGAAAATTTAACTCGAAATTAATTTTTCAAATGTTAAATTACTTTCTTCTTTTTACGACATTACATAAATAATTATATATATATATATATATATATTATTTATTTATTTTTCTAATTCATTTGTTCATTTTTCTAATTTTATCGAGATCAAGTGATTAATAAAAATTAGTAAAAAATTAGTAAATATATATATATATATATATAGAAATATTGTTCAATTATTTTTTTAATGTTATTAAGATCAAGTGGTTAGTAAAAGGCATCTCTAAGTATATCTATTTAGGTCGGCAAAGTGAAATCGACTTGTTCGATCGATTTCTTCTTCGTCCGTTGTTCATCATTATCATTATCATTATCATCATCAGCTGGCTATGACTATAGCTTTATTTCTTTCTTTCTTTCTTTTTCCCCCTCTATTTCTTTTTTCCTTTTTTTCTCTATTTGATTGCTATCGTATAGGAACACTTTAACGCTTATTCTTATCGCATTAAACGTAGATAGACGCGTAGGACAAATGCACGCACGTACCTGCATTATCGCATATCTCAAAGATAGATTTTTGATTTCATTAGTAGTTTACAAATGTAAGGAAAAAAAAGAAAAAAAAAGAAAAAAAAAAAAAAAGTAAAACAGGAGTGACAAAAGAAAATTTATCAATTGAATTTATCATTATTAAATCAATAATCATGATGAAATTTTAATGGGTATTAAAATTATTAATTGTACTCATTAATTATATTTCAATTATATACATTAATTGTATTGAAATTATCATGAGTATTGAGAATTATTATGAATTTATCAATTTTTCTTCATTTTTATCTCATTCTTACTCTCACTCTTATTTTCTCTCTCTCTCTCTCTCTCTCTCTCTCTCTCTCTCTCTTTCTCTCCTCCTCTCTCGCTCGCAAACATAAGCTTATAAAAATAAACAATACGCATAATTAATAACTTCCACAGGAAATATTATGTGCATGTGCGATTGGATAATAAATACATAACACTGATATATAATTATTTATCATTGAAAATCATTACTGACATAAGTGAAAATAAACATCAAGTTTGTTTGTTTCTTTTTCTTTTGTTTCTTAAATTTTGCTGTAGTAACAACGCCTATGACTTATCATGCCTAATCTATTTTCGCGATCGTTGAATTGAAAAATAATAATTTAAGAATTAATTCGTAATATTTTAAGTTAATAATATGATAATTTAATTTAAATAATAATTTAAGAAAGATCGTACAAATTCTTTTTCAATAATTTTTCACATAAATATAATCATAAAATTTCTATACACGATTGAACACATATTCATTTAACTATGTGTTTTTAATAGATTCGATGGCATTTTTTTTTTTTTTTTCTTTTTTTACGTACAAGTAAACATTTTACATTTATACGAGATATTTTTTTTTATTCAAATGAAAAGAAAAATTACATATGTATATATGTAGTAGTTAAGGAAAAAAAGAAAAAAGAAAAAAATAAAAAGATAAAATTGTCTATTTTCGATTTTTAATATGAATCATATATTGTTTCTTTCTTTTCTTTTCTTCTAATTGTTTTCGCATATATCTGCGAGTTTTATTATAGAAATTGAATTAGAATTTGAAACGGGAAACTTATTAAATAAAAGGAAAAAAGAAAAATTATGGCGATCGATTAAGTAATTTTACAAAATTTACACGATGACTCATCATCGCTCGATGACTAATCTCTCTTAGAGCAATTCTAATAGAAGGACACAAGAAATAATTGAACATGTACAATGAAATAATTGAACGTCGCGACGATTAAAAGTGTACAAACATTTTTTAAGGGAATCATCAAAAAAAAAAAAAAAAAAAAAAAAAAGTATAAAATTAAAAATAAAAAAATAAAAAAACAAAAGAATAAAAAGATAAATAAAAATACATATAAGAAATAATGATCCGTGTGTACGCAATTAATTAATTAATAAAATAAATAAATAAATAAATAAATAAATAAATATATAAATATATATATATATTTATATATATATATTCGCACTGAACATATAACACTAATCTTCGGTCTAATAATAAAAATAGAATAGAAGGTGGAAGTCGTGTCACGTGTAGAAATATAAAACGTTTCTATTAGCCAAAGTTAATACAAAACGATTAGGTTTGAACACATGCTGTTGTTTTATAAATGTATTACTCATAGCCTAATCTTTGATAAGAAATCAATTACAAAAAGAAAGAATGAATTCGATTATTATTTGATCATCGAAAGATACAATATATATATATATATATGTATATATACATTTTTTTTTTTTTTTTTTTTTTTGTTACTTCGCTTAGTCATGCTATGGTGAAAGCATGTGTTAAAACGTGCTCGCGTATTTTACGTACAGGACACGCAAGATGATTTCACGAAATGACGTAACGGTACAATACGGTGACCTACACATTCCGTTATCCTCTGATATACCTATCGCTATATCTTTCTTTTTCTCTGGTTACTATCTCTCTCTCTCTCTCTCTCTATATATATATATATATATTTCTTTCTATCTCTCTCGTGCGGGCTATAATTTTTTCTCTTTCATAAAAAGATATAGAAATGCACGTGGCAGTTTTAAACATCACGTGACTACAATTCTTGTGTCAACCTTCTAAATTTTCTTACTACTGCTACTAACTATTTTTATTATTATTTTTATCAGTATAATTATCATCATTATTATTATTATGAATATTATTATTATTATTAGTAATAGTAATGGTTCTGTCAGCTTTTCTTTTTGTTTTATTTTATTTGTTTTTTTCTTCATATATACATATATATATATATGTATTAATTATGGGAGATATTGAATTTTGTGTACGTAAATGCGAGCGCGTGCGTGTGTTTGTCTGTATCTGTACGTAAAAATATATTCTATAACTTAACTTATTGATTTTAACAATTAACATAATATATATATATCTTATTAACATTAAAATTAACTACTTTATTTCGTATTTCTATTGTTATATATAATCTGGGATATATTTATTGATTAGAAAAATAGGATTCGTTCGGATAACGCAAAAATTAATTGATAAGACATTATTTTTGGTTGTTCCTCTATTTATCAATTGTGAAAGATCTTGAATTTCAATGTTTCTTTCTTTTTCCTTTTTCGTTTGCTATTTCTTTTTCTTTTTTTCCCCCCTCTCCCTCCAGCTTTACATTTATCCAGATCGATCCAATTAATTATTTCTTCTCTTATTTCACACTTTCCTATATGTTAACGAGAGCGTGTCGTGATTTGCTGTCCTCGAATTCAAAGTCATATCGTAAGAAAAAAAAAAAAAAAAAAAAAAAAAAAAGAAAAAAAGAAAGAAAGAAAGAAAGAATTATAAAAAAGAGAAAAAGGAAAAAATCCATCGGCTTTGAATAAATCATTGATTTGAAACTGGCTTACGAACTGGTTTCATCCTACTTTCTAAAAATGAACGGCTCTCTATTAGTACTTTATTAAGTAAACTCTTCATCGCGTAAATAAAAAAAAAATTAAATTAAAAATTAAAAAAGAGAGAGAGAGAGAGAGAGAGAAATATTATCGACAATGTTTTATCAAGAGAATTGTTAATAACAATTTATTATTAATAACATTATAACGTCGTACTTAATAAATTGTTTTATTAAAGACCATTTGTATCGTTTAGCATATCGATACGATTAAACGTATTTATTATGTTAAACTAAAAAATAAAAAAATTCGAAAAGTTTCACTACGAAAAAATCAAACGATTTTGATCGACGATATCATATCATCTCGTTTCTTTCTCTCTTTTCTCTTTCTTTTTTTTTTTTTTTGTTTTTTAATTAATTTTTTGTTACACAACGTCAGAAATATAGAACAGGGATAGAATATTCCTTTTTTTTTTTTTTTTTTTTTTGTAAAAGTCCTTCGTAAAATAGGGGTTAAAAAGTTTGAAGGGTTTTAGGAGTTTTTGGGGGTTTTGGGATTCAAAAAAATATTCTCTTGTATATTTCTTTTTCGATCCACCTCCTCATCTTTTTCTTCTTCTTCTTCTTCTTCTTCATCCTTTTATATATATCATTATAATACATATGTATTGTATGCATAAGCGAGATGATGAGAATGGTCTCTTAAGAGAACAATGGTCAATCGTCGAAATTGTGTCGACCTCCGACGTTTTCATAGCGGTAAGGACAATGGTTCAAGGGGGAAAAAATAAGGGGAGAAAAAGAGATTAAAAAAAAAAAAAAAAAAAAAAAAAAAAAAAAAAAAAAAAAGAAACGTCGTCGTCTTTAGGTCAAGAACGGATCAACGCGAATGTGATAGGAATAATTTTTTTTTTTCTTTTTTTTTTTTTTATTTCGCATACGCCTTTTTTATTTCGTAGGAATATCTACTTGATCTTCGATTGATCTTCCACAATGTTTCTTTTTTCTTTTCCCTTTTTTCTTTTCTTTTTAATTTAATTTAATTTAATTTGATTTTTTTCTTTTTATTATTATTATTATAATCATCATCATCATCATCATCATTTAGTGTACTCTCGTAATCACGATGAATTAATCTCGTGACGGAGACGAATGAAAAATTTATTATCAACGATATAGATAATTCTCTGCTAAAAGGATTATCTGAATTGTCATCTTTAGGGAAAAGAAAAGAAAAGAAAAGAAAAGAAAAGAAATGAAATTTGTTGTTTCGTCGACTTAACGATACAAATCGTAGGGACGAGGATCGTGATAACGGTGCATGCACGTGTGATAGAGAAAAAAAAATAAAAAAAATAAAAAATAAAAAAAATTCGTTGGGACAATATATTCAGCTGATGTAAAAAAATTTCTTTTTATCTGTGATATAAAGATGGAATGCAGCCAAACAAGGTGGTCCAGGAAGGAACTGGAGAGTCATCGTCAAAGTCATTCTATCAACGGAACCCGACATTGGTTAGATGTTCCCCTCCTGTTACGATAAAAGATGACTGGAATGGTCTAAATCTTCATCCTTCTTCTGTTAATCTAAATAATCATCGTCATCATCATCATCATCATCATCATCATCATCATCATCATCATCATCAACAATGTGCTTCGATAAACGCACAATCCGAATATGTGGAACAAAATAATCAACAACGGCCAATTGTTAATCAACAAATAGATACGCATTATCAAAATTCCAAATTGAGTCCTCAACAACAAATATTTTATATGCAACAAATGCAAATACATGCTCAAATGTATCATCATTCCATAATGTTGCGGCAAAGAAGATTGTACGCATTATGCCATACAGGAGTTAATTACCCATGGGATTTGCCGCAATATAAGTTTCATGTTCTTGCCCAACAACAACGGCAAGATCAACAACGGCTTCATCAACGGCAAATGCATTTGCACTCGCAAATGCAAATGGAAATGCAGCAACGATATGTTCAAGAACAAATGCAAATTCGGAAGGAACTGAATAAAAGGAGGGATGTAATCCAAAAGATGAATGCATCATTGAACAACTCATGTGTATCGTTCAATAACTCCAATGCCTCCTTGAACACTTCTAATCAATCATTGAACAACACGGATGGTGCTTCTTCAATGAAAATCGAGAAAATGAATTTATTTTATTCCAATCCAAATTTTTTCAACAATCACATACCCAATAATTCAGGATTCACCTATCGTTACATATTCAGTGCCAATGACGTTAATCTTGAATATCTGTTACGTACTTATACTCACCACACGTATTATTTGATAGAGGCCGGTTATCCGTTCAGCTGGAACTTTGATTTTAGAATCAAGAGATACATATATAATTTGCACCAATCGAAAAACACAAATCGTCCGTTGGACGTTAACGCTAAGGAATTTGTACCTAACGGTACTTACAAAAAACTCGAAAATGGCGACAGCGGTAACAATAGTAGTAATAATAGTTCGGACATGGAACAAGAAAATCTATTGGACGACGAAGGACCAAAAAATTTTATAAGATCTGCATCGTTCTCAACGAACCGTAAGCCAGGAATCCTTGCTAACATTGAACATATTACACGACAACGTAGAAATTCTATCTCAAATTTGAACGAATGTTCATCTATCGAGACAAGATGTTCGAGATGTTTAAAAAGCTTTTATATGTATCAAGCGAACGCAGATAACACTATGTGCCAAAATGAATGTATCTATCATAACGGTGAACTGAGTTTTCAAAGGAATGGAAAATATAAAATTTGGACTTGTTGCAAACAAAGAACAAGTTCTCTTGGCTGTACGAGCAATGAGACGCACGAATGGATTGGTTTAAAAAAGAATTATAATGGTCCGTATGTCGATTTCGTTCGTACAATGCCAACAAAGAAAATCCCAGCAAATGGCATTTATGGGGTTTACGGTATGGATTGTGAAATGGTTATTACCACGTCTGGTTTCGAACTTGCCAAGATCACTATGGTTGATATATGCGGTGTTGTTGTTTACGATCACTTCGTTAAACCAACGAGCAAAATTGTCGATTATAATACCAATTACAGCGGTATTACGGAGGAAAATTTGGCAGGTGTTACGAAAACTATTAAAGATGTACAACAGGATCTATTGAGTTTTGTCAATGCCGAGACAGTACTTATAGGTCATGGCCTTGAAAATGATTTACGTGCACTCCATATGCTTCACTTCACGGTGATCGATACCGCATTATTATTGCGGCACACCTGTGACTTGCCATACAGGCATAGTCTTAAAAAGTTAACAAAATTGTTATTATCCAAGGATATACAAGAATCCAGCCACAATTCCATTGAGGATGCTAGATGCGCCATTGATCTCGTATTGTGGAAATTAAAATTTGATGGCTTATAATTTGTGGGGAGTAAAGAAAGGGATAAAAAAAAGAACAAACAAAAGAGAAAAAGAAAGAAAGAAAGAAGAAGAAGAAGAAGAAGAGGAGGAGGAACAAGAAGAAGAAGAGGATTTCAACGTTTTGTCGGAAAAAAGAGAGAAAAGAAGAATAAATAAAATAAAAATAAATAAATAAATAAATACAAAGAGACGTGATCGACGAGTGCGAAAGATCAGAGACAAAGATATGTACATATTTGTTTTAATTGTTTGATAACGGGGATATTTTTTTTTTCTTTTAATTACATTTGAATCCTCAATTTCATTTTCTTTTTTATGTATATAGATATCAGTAAGAAACATTATTCTCGAGGTCGATTCTGTCTACCTCATTTTTTTTTGTTGTCTCTGGATCTCTGTCTCTTCTTCAAACAAACGTGTCTTATTTTAATGGATCTCTCTTTCTCTCTCTTTTTTTCTTCTGTTTTTTTTTTTCCGTTTTTTTTTTTTCTTTTTTTTTTTCGATTCCGCTTTATTTTTAATATCAAACACGTCGACGTCACATATAAAAAATATCTCTTATCCGACAGTGTGTTGTTAACTTCCATAAAAAGAAATCTGTGATACTTTTAATCTTTAACATAGATATTATA
>NC_062211.1:2710485-2725485 GCF_912470025.1 Vespa velutina
TGAAGAAAATAAAATAAAATAAAATAAATAAATCATATATATATATATATACACACGCACACACATATATTTATTATATGCTGTGACTACTTTGTAATATTGAAATTATGACTATTAGGAAGAGAAGGAAATTCGAATATGTTGAAAGTTGATAATTAAAAAAAAGATGAAAAAAAAAGGTGAAGAAAAAAAAACGAAAAAAAAAGAACCTGATAGATAATCAACTCGTTTTATTCCTCGAGATGGAAGATTTAGGCGAAATTTGAAATATCATCGTCACGTCGAAATAAATACGAGATAAAGCACGTTACTGTAAGGAGTGTAATTTTTTTTTACACGAGAACATTAAAAAAAAATAATTGAAAAGGAAAAAAACGAAGAGATAATTTTTTTTTTTTTTTTTTAAGAGCAATGAACGGAAGCAATGAGCAATATCGAAGAGTGGCCCATTGTACATCGATCATTCTCTTCGTTTTTTCTTTTTTTTTGTCAACGTTTATATACATATATATCACATAAATTTTGCAATAATATTAAATTCCATGGGGAGGGTGAGGTGGGGGAAATTGTTAATGATAAAAAAATATATTCATTGGACGAGAAAAAAGTTCAACGAAGTTTCCAATCTCGTATGCCATAATTATTATTAAGATTATTAATTTTTAATTAATATTTATATTATTGAATTAAGAAAATATCTTCTCTCTTTCTTGTAATTATTGTTATTGTTAGTTTTATTAATGACAACGTGCAACGACAAATTCCAACGTTATGGTATATCACGATACATATCTCTGTATCCGTCTTATGGGATTTATTTCAACATCGAAATATCATTAATACATTTTTTTACATAATCGAAACACCCATCTTATTATTTATTTCATCTCTTCCATATGCATCATTCCAAATTACAAAATCTGTGATCTTAAGAGATTTTTAATAAAAAGAAAAAAAGAAATTAAAAAATAAAAAATCAGATAAGCCATTAATAACGAAAAAAAGAAAAATTATAGGAAAGGAAAAGTATCCATATGAATTTTATTTGATAGTTATTTAAAAAAAAATAAAAAAAAAAATAAAAAGAAAAAGAAACAAAAGAAAAAGAGTCTAAAATCACTTTTATGACACCCTATATTAAATTTTCAACGTGACCTACATCGAATTGTTCGTTAATAGTCATTATCATTCAATCCACGAACATTAACTACCTTTCCCCTTTTTGAAACGACACACTTGAATTCGAAATTAATTTTTCCCGGCGTAAAATATAAAAATGGCGTCGGTGATGTCCTTGCACGTACCCAAACTTCAAAGATTAAAATCAGAGGTTTTAATATCGTATGCGATCGTCTTCTTCTCCTATTGGATATTCGTAAAGTCTTTTACATGGGTCAGGGACATAATCACAAAGGCGTTCCCCATTTAAATTTATCTTTCATGGCCATCATGAATAGTCTTTTATGAAGTGACCTTAATAGATGTATATATATATATATATATATATATATATATATATATATATACATTTATAAAATGTATATAATGTATATGTATATATATATATATATATAGATAGATAGATAGATAGATAGATATTTAGGCTGTTGAACCTTCTTAGATTTTGTTGAAGAAATTATAAGATTTCAAGGTCAAGAATGATCGATGAAATAAAATCGACATGATGGCTAATTTAATCTTTTCTTTTTTTTTTGTTTTTTTTTTTCGATATGTGCACGTTCAATTAACATATACATAACATTGATATATTAAAATATACAATAAAAGTGAAAATTTATTATCTTTAGGATATTATTAGAAAGCGTATACTTTTTAATATTTCCAATGTTAGAAAAAAAAAAGTAATATAAAAAAAAAAAAAAAAAAAAATATCCGAAAAATTTCTAATAAAATCTTGAAAATTTATTAACAGTCATCGATAACTCCTATGATAATTTAAATGTGTTAAAATGACAGACTTTTACAAATGGCACCATGAATTAAATGGAGAAAGTTCTAAATGCTTCACGTTTCCGTCATCTTTTCTCTTTCTCATTCTTCTTCTTCCTAATACACAATAACGAATCCACCGTGCCTTATTCGCAAATAGAAAAGAAAGAAAGTCGTTAAATTATACGAGTTAAAATCTTTCTTTTCGCATTGTTTTATTTTTTTTTTCTCTTCCTTCTTTTTTTTTTTTTTTTTTTTTTTTTTTTTAACAGGTCTCTTTCGTTTAAATACGAAAACGTACTTCAGGTAAAATAATTAATCTTATGATTGAATTCGTTTCTTCGACTTTTCGTAGGAACGGTGATTAAAAAAAAAAAAAAAAGAAAAGAAAAGGAATAGCGGGAAATTTGAATCGAGTAATATCAAATTTGCGTCATTTCTCTTACGTTTCTCGAATTTGTATCATTAAACGAACACGTTTAAATCAATAACACGTCCCTCAGATAAACGATTAATCTCTTTCGTCTTTTAGTTTTTCGTAAAACAATAATTAAAAAAGAAAAAAAAAGAAGAAAAGGAATGGCGGGAAATTCGAATCGCATGATTGCGTCATCTCGTATATTATATATAAACACGTTCTATATGGACAATTTTACGATAAATTAAAAAATCCAACGTGCTTATTATAAATGCATGAATTATTTCATGAACACGGTAAAACACGTTTCACAAATATTATTTTCTTTATTTAGAAAATTAAAAAGAAGGAAGAAAAGAGAGAGAGAGAGAGAGAGAGAGAGAGAGAGAGAGAAAGAGAGAAAGAATTATATGATAACCGATAATAGTTAGAGAAAGCATAAAAATTTAAACGTGACAAACGTGTCGTAATTCTTAAACAAATTACGAGCCACGTTCGTGTTTCCGTTTGATTTCTCAATCGATATCGTTTGAGATCCTAAATAAAATTGCTACGTTGTATCGTCTTTAGAATATTTAAATGCTCGTCGTCTTCTAATGGTACGCAAATGTACTAACAAATATTCGTGACCTATTTTCAATTCATTACAAAAAAAAATGTAATAGTCTTATGTTCATTAATAAATATTAACTCAATTGTAATGCCTAAGATATTTTTAAATTTTAAATCGTACATTAATATTTATATTTTCTTTTTTCTTTTGTCTTCGTTTGCTTTTATTCTGCTTTCGTTTTTTGTCTTTAATATTTTTTTTTTTTTTTTTTTTTTAAAGTTTGATTTCGTTGGAAAATTAATCCTGATTTTGTTCTCTTTCTTTTTTTCTTTTTTGTATATTTTTTTAAGGATATAAAGTTTTTTATATTTTGTACTATAAGTATAGTATAGTTATACTATTATAAGTTAATTATCAAAGTCATATAGGTATTAGTATAATATTATATTAGAGAAAGAGGAAATATAACACAATCTGTATTTCATAATATTAATAATTATGATTAGTATATATTGTAATATATGTATATATAATACCTAATGTATATTTATATACCAATATGACTCTTTACTAATTTATAAGGATTATATTAATATGACTAATATATTTAATGCTATAACTTACATATTAAGTATATATATATATATATATATATATATATATATATATATATATATATATATATATATATATATATATATATATATATATATAGTGCCCTGGTTTACGCTTTCTCCGGTCATAAATGTTTAAGAAAGATAATAATATACAAAATTACTTTTCTATTTATGTTCATTGACCGGTTCTTATATCTGCGTCCATATATTATGTCTACTTACATATATATTTACATATTTACATATACATTGAGTTAATTAATTTCCGTGAAAGTTATAATAGCTTTCTAGGAAGATCAAATCTCGCTCAGCATTGGCTAGGTCAAGGTTTAACAACTATTCATATATCATTCTTATTTAACTTGCTATTTTGAACATTTGATAGAAATTTTCATCCTCATTCATTATATATATACATATATATATATACTTCATCTGCTCCTTTTGTTCTTTTTTCTTTTTATTTTTTTTCTTTTCTTTTTATTTTTTTCTTTTCTTTTTATATTTTCGTTCATTTTTTTATGATTATGCAACGAAAAAAGAAAAAAAATGTATAAACAATGAATACAATAGACATTCGTACGCCATTTTGCGTCACAGATCCAACCTTTTTTTTTTTTTTTTTTTTTTTTTTTTATAGTATTAAAACTTATTCAACAACGAGATTTAATTCTATAATGTTATTTTTATAAAAATAAATAAATAAAAAAGATAACATTGTTTTTGAATGCTATCTAACGTGTAAAATAAAAATAATCATTCGATCGTGAGTACCAATTTTAATCGTTTTTTTATACAACGAGACTAGTCAAGGTTAAAATATTCTTACTCGTCCTTAAAGAATATCTTTTGTTTTCTCTTCTCTCCATCTTTCTCTCTCTTTCTCTCTCATTCTCGTTTTATACCTAAATAAAATATATTTACGTGTATAAACTGATTTATATCTGATGGCTAATGTCGTAACTAACCTCTAACGAAATACTCGAGTTTAAAGATTTCATTTGTCGGCTTAAATAATAAAAATAAATCGTCGAAATTTTAATATTTCGTTAATATAAATCATCGTAAATAAATTAAATAAATAATATATATAATAAATACTCGTTGATCTTTTGACCCATCGAAAGATTAATAATCGAAAAAAAACTTTCCTATTGTTTTAAATGAATTAAGCAAGTACATATCTATTCCACGTCAGTAGTACGTCTCGCATGATCTTAGATTTATCGATAATTTGACGAAACTGCAAAAAACAAAACAAAAAAAGAAGAAATAGAAAGTGTTATTTAAATATTTATAATTAATTTCCATATAATATGTATATATTATACCATCTTATAGATTTCTATTTATAGATTTCTATTTATTGGCTATATTATTTAATTGTAATACTTTTCAACATGGCTATCATTTTATCATTCAAAATTATTTTTATTTTTACAGATTAAAATTCTAAAATTCATCAATTATTTATATTTAATATACACAACGTATAAGAATCTGTGTATGCAGCAGAATAAAATAAATCAAAAAGAAAAAAGAAAATCTTTTCTGATATTCTTCGAAAACATTGTGATTAGAGAATAAATATAATATGTACGTTTCTAACCTATAAATAGATCGCCACACGTTAGAACTGAATTTTTCTCGATGTTCGTTTATATATTTATGTATAAACAATCGAGTTGTCCTTAAGAAACTATTTCGAGATAATATTCCCTTGGGAATAATTTCTTTCTATATTGATATTTGGAAAAATAAATTAAGAACGAGAATCAATGGATATGTAAGATCGATTAATCGAACGATATTGAAAATTGTCCAAAGTCGGCGTCGTCGTTTACCGACGTTAGCCGAGTTTAACCGAATCGTTGACTTAATCGTCGAACAGACAGCTGTTCGAGTTTATCCTTCGTAAATTATATGTTTTATTTACTTTGAAAAGTAACATTTAAAAAGTTTATTCATATATATTACGTGAGTTTTCTCATCAATAGTGCATTCTAAACGAACATTTGTGTGTTGTCTTCATCGACGAATTAGAAACGTTAAAAAGTGAATATAAAAAGAAGGTTATGTTCCTGACATCGGAGGTTCGTCGATATTTCTTTCTAACAAAATTGTTTAATGAGTTAAACAATATCTTTGATGTGACTCATTTCTCACCTGTTATTTATAGGATACATTATTATTGTTATAAAGATTTTATATACGACAAGGCGAAATTTTAACAATTAACATGTCAGGTTGGAATGGAAATAATAAAGCGTCTATTCCATCACGATGGCTTCATTGTCCAAGGAAAGCTATAAAATTGATACAAAATAAATTCTTAGCATTTAAGACGCCATTATCGTCGGCATATAACAGTCAAGTACCAGAAGAATGTCGATTTACGATAGAAATGCTTTTTGCTTCTCTGAGGAGTCAAAAAGTGAAACTTGGTTTATGGATTGACTTAACTAATACAACAAGATTCTACGACAAAAAGGATTTGGAAGCACAAGGTTGTAAATATTTAAAATTACAATGCAGAGGCCATGGAGAAACTCCATCGGACGAGCAAACGCGTTTTTTCGTTCAAGTTTGCAAAAAGTTCATAACCCATAATCCATTAGAAGTTATTGGTGTTCATTGTACTCATGGCTTCAACAGAACAGGTTTCTTAATAATCAGTTATTTAGTGGAAATAGACGGTACCAGTGTTGATGCTGCTTTAGCAGAATTTGCTGCAGTTAGACCACCTGGTATTTACAAAATTGATTATATCAAAGAATTATATAAAAGATATGACGATGAGGATGATACTCCTGATCCACCACCAAGACCAGCATGGTATCTTGAATATGATGACTCTAATGTAGAAGAAGATACAAATGAAGGATCTAGTACAGAAAATCATACCTATGAACAGGAACCCAAAAGGAGAAGGAAAGAATATTATAAGATAAATCCAGTATTTATGGCTGGTGTATCTGGAGTAACACCTATTGTGGAACAAAAGAAATTAATTGGCATACAAAGACGTGTTCAAGAAATCTGTTCTTGGACATCAACAGGATTCCCAGGCTCTCAACCTGTTTCAATGGATTTAAAAAATATTAGATTATTACATGAAAAACCATACAGGGTATCATGGAAAGCCGATGGAACCAGGTTAGCAAATAATGTATTATCAATATAAATGAGAAACTTAAGATTTCAAAATGTAATAATTATTGTCTTTCCTTAGATATATGATGCTGATACAAGCTGATCGAGAAATATACTTCATAGATAGAGATAACAGTGTTTTTCAAGCAGAAGGTTTAACTTTCCCTCATCCAAAAGATCTATCCAAATGTCTTGGAGATACTCTATTGGATGGTGTAAGATTTATTATATAATTCGTTATATAATTCATATTGTATTCCTTATAGTTGTATGTTGTTTAAATGTTAATTTTAATTGTATTATTTTTCTTTTTTTTTTTTCCTTTAGGAAATGGTAATTGATAAAGTATACGGTAAAGAGTATGCTAGATATTTAGCATACGATATAGTTATGTACGATGGAAAAGATGTTACTAAATTACCTTTTCATCCTGATCGATATGAAATTATTGAACGAAAAGTAATACAAAGTAGGCATAGAGCCTTAAAGGAAGGAAGAATACGTAAAGAACAAGAGCCGTTTTCAATCCGTTTGAAACACTTTTGGGATGTCACGCAAGCTGCTAATTTACTTAGTGAAAAATTTGCCAAAAACCTAAGCCACGAGCCTGATGGATTAATATTTCAACCTTCTAAAGAATCATATTGTCCAGGATTATCTCCTGAAGTTTTAAAATGGAAACCTATTTCATTGAATTCGGTAGATTTTAGATTAAAAATCGTTACAGAAACAGGAGTAGGAATTCTTCCGCGTAAAATTGGTCAATTGTTCGTAGGTGGTTCAGATCTACCATATGATCAAATGAAAGTAACCAAGCAAATTAAAGATTTGAATAATGCTATTATTGAATGTAAAGTAGAAAATGGTCAATGGGTATTTATGCGTGTAAGAAAAGATAAATCATTTCCTAATTCAATAAATACTGCGAATGCCGTCCTTGAAAGTATTAAAAGACCAATTACGACAGAATATCTTTTAGAATATATTAATAAACATAGATTTTTAGAAGATGATTCAGATCTTATGCCACCACCTAATAAAAGATCTAAATGACAATAATGATTTGTATATGTACTAATCAATATTGTTAACAATTCTACAAGTATGCATCGTGTCCCCTTTATAATAAATAATATGTAACTTAGCATGAGATACAAAAGTGAACATTATAAAATCATTTATAATTATTTTAGTTCATAGATTATCATTGTATACTCGCAATCGTTCTTCGCTAAATAAAGAAATTTTCTATAAAACAATGTGTATATATATATATATATATGTGTGTGTGTGTGTGTATTTTATTTGTTTTTTTAATCTCTTCCTACCTACTTTTTTTTTTATTAATTAATAAATATATAATTTATTTGAACAAAAATATTTTAATACAATTATATATGATTTTAATAAGTTTAAATCTTTATCATTTTATCAATTTTGTTCACTTTCAGATGCTGTGTTCATATGGTGTACTAAAAATCTTGCATCTAAAGCTCGGAAGTCTCTTCGCATTAACTTAGAATATGATTATGCTATAATGATAAGGTGGTCTCCCGATGGAAAAGCATTTATTGTACATAAATCTGTACAAAATATTATAGAGGTTTATAAAGTTATTAAGAAAATGGATGGTTTTATAGCATCGGCAACAAAAGTTCTTGAATTTCCACAGGTATAATTATACGTATCATTAGATTTAACATTAAATAATTTATATATACAATTGTACATTTTTTTTTTGTTTTCTTTTTTTTTTTAGAAACATATTGGAAATCCTGTTGGTTTGGATATTGCATGTACAGGACGTTATATGATTAGTTGTAGCGAAGACAATGATTTAATTATATGGGATTTAAAAGGTCAACCACTTGCAACTATAGAACTAAAATTGGGATCCACTCACAGAGCACGTATATCACCATGTGGACGTTTTGTAACAACGTCAGGTTTGTTGATACTTTCAATTCTTATAAGTCTTACATAGAATGTGGATTCGTCCTTTTTTTTTTTTTTTTTTAATTCCAATTATATTACAGGTTTTACACCTGACGTGAACGTATGGGAAGTAGTATTTAATAAAACAGGAGATTTTAAACAGGTTTCTAAGGCCTTCGATCTTACTGGACATTCCTCTGGTGTTTATGACTTTAATTATAATGCTGATACAAGTCGTATGGCCACATTATCCAAGGATGGAACTTATCGTTTCTACGACACCAAAAGTAATTCATTTAATTACTTGATTACGATCAAATATCATTCATATTATATATAATATTAATTTTTTAATATTTCAGTTGAATTTGAAAAGGGAGAAGATCCTCATGTACTTATGACTGGTTTATGGGATGTTACAACGCCAGCTAATATTGCAGTTTCACCTAATGGGGAAGTATTAGTAATAACCCATGGTTCATCTCTTAGCTTTTATAACAACGTTACTGGTTCATTGGATAATACTATCAAAGATATTTTTTCTAGTAAGTACATATTAATAAATCTTATTAAATATTATTCTCTATTGAATTTTTAATATATTTATATTCTTACACCATAGATCCTATAACCTGTGTCGCTTTTGATGCATTGGGAGAATACGTTTTGGTCTCTGGTGATAAACATATAAAAATATTCTCTAATGTAACTGGTTATCGTGCGGCCATAGCATCTGCAAAATCCAAATTAAAGCAACGACAGACATCGGCTACAAAAGAGCGCCTGGAAAAAATTATAATCGACTCTAAGAGATTTCTTCAAGAAATGGGTGAAGAATGTTCCGAATGACATTAGAGAGATTCTTTGAAAATATTTCTGTTCCTATAACTGAAATGTTTTATATCTGTCTTCTATAATTATATTCTAATGCATTTCATAAGATTGTTTTTATGCAAAAGAATTGTTTATACCATAATTTTTCAATGTATTGCAATAAAATATATTATACAAATTTATTCTAGCAAAAAATAACATTCCTCTATATCCTTAAATTAATTAAAACAATCTTTTAATATTGTAAAAACAGATTATTTTCTATTACTTGATAAAAATTTAATTTCCTTTATATATATATATATCTAATATCTAGGAAAGATCAAAGATAAAGAAAGAAATTACTCAAAACCATTCATAATGGTTTATACAAAAAATAAGAACAGGTATAATACTTTTGATAATTTTATAATTACTTGAACAATCTTTAATGTATACAAGTTGTTACAATAAATTAATATATTAAACAATAATGTATCCATTTTAAACATTACAAAAGATCATTAAGCGTTAAAAACTTAAAATAATTTCAATATTAAAATAGTATAAGATCCTATTTGTGGATTTCGTTTTATTTACTTAAAAATCATTCAATTAATATTACTTCATGAATGATTTTAGAGTCATCATTATTTTAACACATTAGTAAGTTAAATGAATACAATTTAAAGTACTACAGAGGATTACGTTTTTATTGTTCAAAATTTGGAACAGTCCTGTTTAATAATCCATTATGTCTGAAGCTGATGGTATTGAACGATAGGAAGCTATTCGTAAGCGAAGTCTCACACATCTTTCCTTTTAATTAAGAACCTTAAAACTCCCTAAACGAAAAGATATTGCAGATTGGTATTGTAGAATATATAATTTTAAAGTAGAATCAACATCAGCCCGTGGGTCACCAAATGCAGCAACCTCCACGTGGTGTGACTTGGGTCGATAATACTTGCTAAATATTATAATCTAATTGTAAATCATCAAACGCAAGTATTACCGGGCGAATGGCTGCATATTTCAATATATTTTCAAAATCCTTTCAATTTAATTCTAATTAAACATTAAATTATTAATACTTTACATTGTCAATAATACTTCTACAGGCATAGACATATTAAGGTATAGTTAAATTCAAAGATAATTTCTTATATAATAATTATCATATATATATATATATATATATATATATATATATATATATATATATATATATATATATCAATTATATTTATTATTTTTTATATTTTTATCATAAAACAAAGTCATATTAGACGTATCTAAAATCGTTTCATTGCAAAACGTTTATAGTTCATAATTTTTTTCATACCTGCAGCGCTGAAGTAACAAATGTTTCTCGAGCTTAAGCTGATGAATAGATTTAAGAAAAAAAGCTTGTAATCACAGCACTAGTAAATATGAAATTAATATCATAAAACGAGATTTTTGCTGATTCTAAATTGTTAATTAATAAATATATACGTATACAATATTTCGTAAAAAAAAAAAAGAAATTTACAGACAAATATGTGCAAGGTTGTAAATATGAAAAACTTTTTTTTTAGTATTTCTTAATACAAGAAGCCTACGAGATGCGACCAACGCAAGAGTAGCTTGATGTTCGCTTCTTAAAATTTGATAATTAGCTCTTAAACTAACACGCCTAAGATTATTCGGAGGAACTGGTCGACCACCCGCAAATGCAAATCTAAAATATAATATTAAATTAAGTTATTAAATTGTAAAAATTAAGTTTTGTTTTTTTTTACCTTATCTCTTTTCTAGGTCCTTTTAATGTAGAATCTGGAAATGCTGATTGTCTGTCCCATAATATTTTACTATTTACTGGTCTGACTTTAGCATATTTTATTTTACTTTTCAAAATAATTGGAAGAGTTGGAGATTTTCTATATTCGCTTGTATCGTTATTACATTTAACTGGTAAATATGGCAATAACGAATCTCCATAATGTTCTATTATACTTGAAAGATCTAAACGATGAGCATCTGATTTTAATAATGCACAAACTGCCAACTATAATGAAAATATAATATATATATATATATATATACATATATATATAATTTTATATATCAATTATATATACCAGTATTATTAATTTATACTTACAGCCATACGTTGCCAAATAACAGAACCAGAAGGTGCGGATCTTAAAATGTTATCTATAAAAAGTGGTGACTCTTTATCAGATTGAAAAAAAAGTAATGGTTGTACGCTTGCTAATAATTCCATGGCCGTCATTCTTTTCTTATTTACATCCGTATTCTCTTTCTCTTCCTTAAGAAGTATTTCCTCCAATGTAGGAATATATCTATAATTAATATTTTCTTTATTATTCACGATATCTTTATTTTATTTTAATAATTAATATACATATATATATATATATATGTATATTAATATTTACTTATCAGCAACAGATGGCCAACGAAGCATCAATTTCAGGGCACATTCCTTAAAAAGAGCTTCTAAATTAAGATTTATAAAACTCTGTCCAAGTAGTAATTCTAATAACAATTCAGTTAATTTATCAACCTGAAATATTCAATTGGTTGTAAAAATTAATAAAACATATATGCATGTTTATTTTAATGTATATTATAATTTGTATAAATTATAAAAATTAATACCGATGTTAAATAATATGGATAAACAGCTTCGCTATTACTTGCAATAGCAATTATAAGTTGACAAGTACGCGTTGAAACACGTGTATATTGTGCATTATTAGATATTACCATGGATCTAGCTATAGACATTAATCTATCTATAACACCTTCTCCACCTAAATATGGATTGGTAGCACAATCATTGACCAATACCTATGGTATCATAAAAGTTAAACTTTGTATTATATTTGTGAACATAAAGAATAATATCATATACCTGAAAAGTTTTTTGGGAACCATTAAATAAAGTCTTTAATGCACGTTTTGCATAATTGTAACGAGCTTCGGTTAATTTCACGTCACAAACTTCCATTTCTATATAAAAAGAAAGAAAGGAAAAAGAAAAAGAAATATTAATAATAATATACATAAAAGAAAATGAAATAATATAATGTATAAATTTCAAGAACACTTGCATTGCACGTGTATTAATAAAATATTACCTTGAATGAAAGGTACATTATCTTGGGACAAATTAACAGCTTCATTGACCTTGTCTATCAAATTAATAATGCGTTCATTAGGAACAAATACTTTGGCCTCCGAGTGATATTCCGGCATTGTATCCGGTGCCCCTAAAATTGGATCTACATCGCACAAATTTGTAAGTACTGCATTTACATCATTGGATGTTAAACACTTCCGTCTACTGTGTTTCAGTCTTGTTATACATTTCTAAAATAAAAATAAATTATGAGTAATAAAATATCAAAAATATAATAAGAGATTCGATGATATTGTATTTTTATAATATTCAAATATAAATCATAAATATATTTATATCCATACATGTAAAATTTCTCTTAATCTATATGAAGCATCCTCTGCTAATCTACGTAATACAGAATCTGACAAGGGATGCATTCCCAATTCTTCACCAATGGCAGAAATCCATTCTGTACTTAAAACGGCATATCTTCTAGTATTATTATCATTCGTCATACTGTTAACACTCGTTTCTCCATTGTTACCGACAAAAGTATTATTATAACCTGAAATATTTTGCGCTGACAATATTTCCTTCATGATTTCTCGCCAATCCTATAATCCCTTCTGGCACTTTCTCAACGTGCACGATCGAAATTCATCGTTTGAGAATTGAATTTTCGAAGACAATTGTTTGAAAAAAAAAAAAAAAAAAAAAAAAAAAAGAAAAGAAAACGAGGGAGAGAAAAAAAGAAAAAAAAAAAGAAAGAAAAAAGAAAAAAAGGAAAAAAAAAGAATTTATATAACAAATGTTATTTCGAGATCAACGTCAAATTTAATCGAAGGTATTCATAAAAAAAATGATCGAGTAAGAGAATAATAATAACAACGAACGAATTTCCATATTAAATATCATACCGATAAGAAAATTTTTTCGAAGAGATATATAGTTCATTTATTTTACCAAGAGATGTCGGTACGATCGAGTCGAAGATTTCCTTATTACTATCTTCGTCGCTCTCGTACGATCAATTCGTTCTCCGTCTTTATTTAATGACATGTAACACTTCATGGAATTTCAACCGCCAATGAGAAGCGACAACGAAATTTACGCACAGAAATATCACTGACGTGTCCCCAAAAAGAACTACTTAGACGATTCATGATCATTCTCGATTCTCATAAAATTACGAGGACGTCAGTAAATCAGTGAATTGTATCGAAGAGAGAGTGACTTGTAAAAAACTGTTCAGCGAAATTATGGCGGCGACATTCAATACATTCGTAAATTCCTTCAATAGCAGATTGTAAGTATTATTAATGGGGGGACATAATGGTCATCTTAAAAAGCACGTTCGTTTCTTTTCACCTTTACGCCCTTATAATAACTTTATTACAAAATAGTTAATTGTATCCTTTATTGTATATTTCGATGATGTAAGAAGTATTTTTTTACTTTCCTTCTGTCCCTCTTTCTCTCTCTCTCTCTCTCTCTCTCTTTTTTTTTTTTTTATTTATTTATTTTTTTTTCCTTTATTTTTGTTTTCAAACCTAATTTTAACGTTTTAACGTTCTACGCATTTGAAGTTATTTACTGTAACGTAATGTCTATAGCATTCTTATCTTAATCTTCTTACATTATCTATATTCTACTTTCACTATCGCTAGTACGTTAAAAATAATCATCTTGTTGACTTTAAATCTTAATGTGTAATGCTTTTTTTTTTTATTCTTTTATATATAGAAAAATAAACATTCTGTTATTGCTTTTGATTGCATTTCATATTATTTAATGATGAAATTTTTTATATGTTATCGTCATTTGTTTACAGGGATGAACCAGTTAGAAAGCATTTAAAAAATGTTTATGGTTGTTTATCCTTGTCAACGGTATCAGCTGCCGTAGGAGCTTATGTACACATGTACACACAGCTCTTACAGGCTAACTTACTTACCACCTTTGGTACACTTGGAATATTTTTTGCTTTGATGTCTACGCCAGACAATGGAAAAAATCAAAAATTACGTCTTGGCTATCTCTTAGGATTTGCATTTTTATCTGGATTAGGACTTGGTCCATTGCTTGAGATTGTGATCAATATTGATCCTTCCATTGTAGTAACAGCATTAGTAGGTCAGTAAATAATAATCATGAAAATATATAGATAATTATGTCCTTTAGAAAAATATGTCTAAGTAAATCTGATTATGTTATATTATATTTTGACAGGCACAACTGTTCTCTTTGTGTCGTTCAGTATTTCTGCACTTTTGGCTGAACGAGGTCGTTGGTTATATCTTGGTGGTATCATATTCAGCATGCTAAATATCATGTTATTTTTCTCTTTCATAAATCTCTTCTTACACTCCCAGTATATTTACCAAGCCCATCTTTATGCTGGATTTTTCTTAATGTGTGGTTTCATCAT
>NC_062211.1:2730485-2735485 GCF_912470025.1 Vespa velutina
CTGCTCGCCATCTTTCTTCTTGATGTACCTACTGTCTAAATGTCTGTAGTCACCATATTATTTAAAGCTAATACTGTATGTAATGTCACGTTCGTCAGTCATGTCATACATAGAGAAATCTTTATCATAATGTTAGTAAAAATAGATTAAAATGTTTTTGTAATGTATGTAATGGCTCCGCTAAATAATATTTGAATGATCTACTTCCCAGATATATATATATATATATATATATATATATATATATATATATATTCTTTGTTCAATTTAAACTAGATATTTTTTCATTTTCATTATTAAATGAAAATATTCAGAAATAGAAGTATGGAAATAAAATATATAGAAACTTTGCAATGCCCGTAGAAAGTGAACAATATAAAAGTTGTTACTTCTTCTTCTTCTTTTTTTTTTCTTTTTTGAATAAACAATAAATACTTCGAAAAAAAAAAAAAAATGGTCATTTGTACATTACTTAAACATTTATAATAATGTATAAAGTCAAAGCATATTTCATTAAAATAATGTCAAAAACCCCTGTTTTTGTCTTAAATTTATTATCCATGATTTATTAAACCGCCAGCCAGCAGACTTAGATAGATACAGTCTTCTTATAACAGACTCTAAACAACCCATAACTGTCAGTTTAGACTACCTTAAGTAGCTGCAAGTTCCTAACAGTGGCCACAGTGGCAGTATCTACCGCTTGACATCATAAATTAATAACTTCTACATATATGTATATGCATAAAATATACATATACCAAACATCTACATACATATGTATGTACGCATCATATTTATATCTCTTTATCAATAATGCAGAACCACTATGTAATACATACATAGTATTCATTTTACGTCATTTGTCATATACAACCTGTTTTTACCTTTATTACCAGTTAATACCTGTGTTAAACCTGTAGGCATACTTCAAACATATTAACGCCCAATGGGCATGAGACCATTTGCAAAGACACAAGAAGAGTTTTCAATACTTTTCATAACTTTCATAAGAATGTGATTCCATACCTTAATAAACAGATATACCTCTTGATCGATTAATATTGTATGTATAGCCTTAGATATGCTGTTGGCATTATAGTTCTTTTCGCTTTTTTTTTTTTTTCTTTCTTTTTTTGTGTAGTATAGAAAAATGTGAAATATACTTACTTGTATCCTCCACCAGAGCGGTCACCATATCCTCCACGATCGCCATATCTACCTCCACCACCACCACCTTGACCTATTAACAATGTTAAATATTATTTTATTTATAAAAACAATATCAAAGAAAAATATTCTCCCCCCTTTTTTTCATATCAATTATAATATATTACCTCCGCCATATCCTCCACCAGAGTTGCTGCGACTGTATCCACCGCTGCTGCTATTGTTGCTACTTCCTCCATGACCATAACTTCCTCCCCCGTAACTGCCACTACCGCTATTTCCAGAATTACTCCCACCACTGTAGCTATTTTGTCCATAACCACCTTGACCTGGCGATTGATTATAATCTTGACTACTTCCGGTATAAACACTCCCATAGCTTCCATAACTGCCTCCAGTGTTTGGAGGTGGTTGACTATATTGATTATAATTACCACCACCCGTAGAAGGTGGCGGATAAGATGTATCCTGTCCTGTTGTCGGAGGGGGTTGACTATATTGATTGTACCCCTGTTGTTGGTAACTTGAATACTCTATAAATGAAAATAATTTATCATTATCAACATATATGCAATTCCAATGATGAATATATTTTAATAGTTCTCAACTTAAATACTTTGGACAAATAATTAAATAAATATAATACCTACTTTGACTTTAATCATGGATCCATAATTTTGAATACTTAAGTATATAATTGATAATATATTTTTAGTATGATACATTAAAACACATCTATGGTTATAGTAATAGAATGCGAATACAAATATAGAAATACAGGACCTTTCGATTATTGCGTATTGATAGGTAAAAAAGGAATGAAGAAAATGATCAAATAAATGGACGATTTACATTCATACACAACGCTACTTTTTATATATATATATATTGTGTATATATATATATATATATATATATATTATATATCGATCGGTACATATACCACTTATAATTTTCAACGATGTGATTCTAAAAATGTATATAACGTAATTATATCTCGAAAAAGAAGAAACGAAATAAAAATTATTTTAGATAAATAATTTATTGTTTATAACGTTGTATGTAAAAATGTAAATAAAAGGTTAATAATAACGATGCAATTAGATGCGTTTATAATACTGAAGTTTTTTCGATTGAGCGTCATCGAGCTTTATTAAAATGTGGAACATTCGTTCCCGTAATTGTTATCTTTTTAATAAAATCGATATAGTTACGTGAACATTTAATAATATTATTATTGTTAATTGAACTCTTTTACTTACGGTTGTCCGTCATATTGCTTCTTTATGATCAAAGAACTATTTCGTGAAAAGAAGCAAGTAATGGCGGGAAATTAACCGCCTAGAATACTCAAAGTAACCCAAGGTGTTGTCGCCAAGACTGAGATCGAGCTTCGCTTCACTATCGGAAGTTGGCTGATGTTTACCGGAAGTACCCATAACGCATATAACCAACTCTAATCATATACGATACTGTAAAAGTATTAATAGTATATAAATTGAAATTAAAAAAGTCAATATAATATTTATAAGGAAACATTTTTATTATTGATAAAATGTATTTAGGAAATATTTAATTTCATCAAAATGTTCGACTTAATATTTTTGACCTATCGTTTAACTCATTGTTGAATTAAGCTGAATTCTTATTGGTTGAAAAATTTGTAGAAACGGTTTCCCCCTTTTAAACTATTCTTATTAAATTATAAATAGATTAGATCAAATGGAAATAAGATGCTCGCTGATTTTTATTTCTTTTTCTTATTCATTGTTATTGAAATATAAAAATAGTTTTATTTTCGTAGTATCTTAAATTACTTTAAATAACTAATGGATAACGCAAGGTATTATAAATATTATTAAGTTAATGTTAAAATGATGAAAATATTATTAAATTTATATAAATTTTATCATTGCTTCATAAATACTGTACATGTTTGAAAATTTTTAATTTTTTTCCAATAAACTTTCTTCAGATTTATTTATTTATTTTTTTTTAAATAGTTGATTCGATGCAAAGGAATCATTAATTGACGAAATAATCTATTAAAGAATTGATTTTTATACTATTATATCGGAGAGATAATCTGTACAAATTTAAATGAAACATCAATAATATCGTTCAAAAATAATTTAAACTTATTTTATAATTAACATTTTAAATTGTTATAAGAAACTTATCTTATTACAACACAATCAAACTGTACAAAACAAATTCAATGTTATGTATTAATAAATTTGATCATCAAATCCCTAGGATCACAAAATTGTGATTATATACAAATAGGAAACACATTTATATGTGTGTGTGTGTATGTATATATATATATATATGTATGTATGTGTATTTGAAAATAGAGATAACTTATTTGTATCAACTATGATGTTCGATTAAAAATTAGGTAAAAATTGAATTTGACAGATTAGAGATCACGAATTGGAATGCTGAGAAGGAGTGAGTCCACCGGTATGCTCGGGGCTATGCTTTTGTTTTTTTCGCTTTTTTTCCTTTTTCCGTTTCTTCCTTGCTTCTTTTTCTTCGTCGTGCCTTTTCTGCTTTTTATGTTTCTTTTCATGCGTATCCGAACTACTAATATCCGTCGTAGCCGTCTCTTGGCCCGTTGGTATTTCACCAGGTTTATGTTTATGCTTTTTATGTTTGTTCTTATGTTTCCTTTGAGGAGCTTGATTTACGTACCTATATTGTTCCGGTAACTATAAAAAAAAGAAAAAGAAAAAGAAAAAAAAAAAAAAAAAAGGAAGAAAGAAAGAAGATAATTAATGATACGCTTTCCTTGTTATAACAATAATAATAAATAATGAATAATGAAATCTTACTGGCCCTGGATGTAATCTAAAGCCAGCTAATTGCACACTAGTCAATGGTAATAATTCTTTACCACCAATTGGAGGTTTCTCTATCACAGACCTCAATGAACTGTGAAATATATTGATAAATCAATTGACATTATGAATAGAGAAAGAGAAAAAAAAACAAAACAATGTGATAAAGAATGTACTATATAAATATTATTAATAATATTATACCTGTTGTCTTGATGACCGGGTGTATCTATATTACCAGGTAAATTTGGAAGGAAAGACGATAATTGTTCCTTAAGCTTTTTACCGCTAAATTTACTGTAGGAATGTTCTAAACCATAATATGCCATCAAATTTGTTGCTCCAGTAAGTTCGCTCTCCCCTAAAATAAATCAATGATATATCAATGGTTGTATAAAAAAAAAAAAAAAAAAAAAAAAAAAAATTAAATGACATTATATTATAGCAATAACGATAGATTAATAAATATGTTATGTGATCAATTAAAAGAAATCATATTACCGGGTGGTTCTTTCATTAAATAAAAAGGACCACTGTGAACGATCGAGGGATTTTTTCCGAGGGAAATCGTCGTTTTGAGGGTCCCTGTCGAGTCTTGACGAGAAACAACAGGGGAACGTGCACCCCTCGGTGATGATTTTGGCGAGTACTGCTCCACTTTACTACGAAACTGATCGCCCATCATCCTCCAGCTTTACTTCATCGCACCTTCACGACGATTAGCAAACTCTAACGAAGAGCACAGACGATCGTTATAGTTCGATGTGCTCGGCGGCTCTCTCTCTCTCTCTCTCTCTCTCTCTCTCTCTCTCTCTCTCTCTCTTTCTCTCTTTATATAGTGACAGATAACACTCGTATTATAAGCATTCAAGGTCTGCTTTTAGGTCAGCACTTGGCGCGAGTCAAAGACACATATCGACTTCATTTTTTCGAAGATTACCTAAAAAAATCTTAAATTCTTTCGGCTATACGTTTATTATTATCAAT
>NC_062211.1:2737985-2755485 GCF_912470025.1 Vespa velutina
TATAAGTGGGCACGTACATAATAAAATGATGTGGATCCATAACAAATATATATATATATATATATATATATATATATATATATATATATATATATATGTATATATATATATACATATATAGGTGAAATTATATAAAGTCTTATATTTATCATTTACGTATAAATATTGTTAAATATATATGTATATTAAAAATTTACTACACATTTCACGATTATTTTACACAGAATTTTCTTATAACGCGAAAAGTCCTTTTTTTTTTTTTTTTCCTCTCTCTCTCTCGTTTTTTTTTTTTTTTTTTTTCTTTCTTTTTCTTCACGTTTATAGTTTACGTTATATCGTCGTAAAAGTCCCAAAATATGATGGAACGGAGAATGAAATGTCTCCGTGTGATATTATATTCTATTTGGTATGCGAATTCGCAATGGAAAATAATTCGGCGTTAATCTGTTACCTTTCTCTCTCTCTCTCTCTCTCTCTCTCTCTCTCTCTCTCTCTCTCTCTCTCTCTCTCTCTCTCCTTCTCTCTCTCACTCATTCTCTCTCTCTCTCTCTCTCTTTCTCTCTCACTCTCTCTCCCTTTCTCTTTTTAAAATATGCATGTCCGATTATTGTAACATCGCTTATGGCTTTAGATAGCCGCCTTTTATAATATAATAACGGTTTTCACACACTCATCTCATCACCGTCATCATAATCATCATCATCATCATTATCATCATCACCACCATCACCATCATCATTCATATTACCATCATCATCCATATTACCATAACCAAAATAATTATCATTATTTTTAACATGATAATTATCGTCAATCATCATCACCATCATTATTATTATTTTTTAGCATTATAATTGTCGTCAATCATCATCATTATCATCATTATCATTATCGATTTTACAAATATAATAGAATTTATGTGATCACACTAACTCTAGTCTCTTCGAGAAAATAATAATAGTTTCTTGATTGGCATTAAAGTACGAATAATATAGATGATAAGTGACTGTATGTATGTATGTAAGAGACTGGACCGATACGATTTTATATCATTGATGTTTTTTTCAATATCAACGAATGCTGCTGCTGCTGCTGCTGCTGGTGCTGCTGCTGCTTACTTTTTCTCCCTCATTTTCAGACGGATATTTTGTAAGTAATGTACCTTCCTTCTTGATTTGAACGAGAGACGCATAAGGGTAACAATATTTGCACTCTCTCCGTCCAACGGCAGGATTGTACGGAGACTGGAAAGATGGGCTATACGGATATCTCGTAACTCATATCATAAACACTCGCTCGATCTGGCGTTGGTGTGGTAGGCCTTTGCGACCTTGGATCATTAGGAGCCGATACCATTTCCATAGAATCCGTCATTTCTAATGCTCTTACAAATGACATCGGTCTACGTCTGGTATCACCGGACGTTGGGGTAGTAGGCGTAGCCATCACAGCCTTTCTTTTAACTTGTGGTGATTGCTGATGTGGTGGCTGATGCGGTGGGAAGACTGGGACACCACCTCTCATAGCAGGATGATACGCTGCTCTTGGAGCCGTAGTATAAGATTGTTGCGTAGGACTAGTTGGATTCGAGCGATAATAATCATAGGGCGGCGGTGGTCTTTGTGAAGGAGACTGATGTGCTGTGGTCGATGATGCGCTTCCTTGTTGAACTTGGTAGCTGCCTGGTGAATTATCTTTCCACATATAGGCACCACGCTGTGGGGATCCTGCAAGTTCTCGAATGTTGTCAACGGTATTGTTGGTTCTTGAATACGAATGATCGGCACCCTGCCGGACGAGCTCGCTCTCCGATAAAAAACGTCGTTGCGGACTATAACCGGTAACGACGGTACCGCCTGCACCAACACCAATACTATTTCCCTGTTGTACGTCATAATACGTTGGTGCTTCATTCACTCCTATAAAGTCCGGCCGACGAACCTGCGTCGGTGTACCTGGATTGGATCTGTAACATAGATTGACCGTTTCGGTTGCTGAGCTTATCAAACGATGCGATGAATTTGATAATAATCGACAAATGCACAAGTACAGTGAATCAATATGAATAAATATATGCGAGTGCTGAGCATTGTAGCCATACAAATACGGCTCTGGCGAGACATACAGGAAGAGAGAGCAGCGCGTCATTCCTGTTAAGAAATTAGCATCTATCGAAGGAAAGTAAAACATATAGCGAACCTAAGAAATACATGTAAGTGTATAACGTGCGTGTGTTGCTTGTGTATACGTGTATGTATGTATCAGGTATGTAAAAGAACTTGTTGGTAATAAATTTCTTTTTTGTTCTTTTTTTTTCTTTTCTTTTCTTTTTTTTTTTTTTTTTTTTTTTTTTTTTTTCAAAATTCTTTTAAATGCAATCTTTATAAATCATTATGCAAGTAAGCACAATTGTAAACTACGATATTTCCTCGTAGGATGAAGTTCGTGTTTACCTGCAGTAGGTTGCAACATGATGGCAGAGAGCAGCTCCTTGCAGTTACCACCCCCTGCAGTGGGACACAAACTTATCTATATACCATATATCTTGTAGTATGTACATGCAAAGAAACTAACCTTCTACAATCTTATTGTGAACTACATCGCACAATCGTCTTTTTGACGGGTTCCTTCGTTTAGAAGGACGGTGAAAAGAGTGGTGTAAGAAAAGGAGGAGTAACAAGAGCAAGAGTGAGGTGTTTAAAGTGAGGGGGAGAGGGAAAAAAAGGAGTTTTGTAAAATAAGGTGAGACGCTTGAAAAATAGGTGACAAGAGGTATGTTAATAAAAAAAAAAAAAAAAAGAAAAAAGTGAGAGAGAGAAAGAAAGAAAGAACGAAAGAAAAAAAAAAAAAAGAAAAAAAACAGAAATTATCCATTTTATATTGGCAGCGTGCTTGAAAGATGCAATATAACTATTACTAGTGTGGCGCTTCCCTCTTGCTCTCTACATTGAGATAATTTTTGTGCAATGAGAAAAATGTTACAAGTCTTATTAGTGGAAAGTTAATATTTTCATTGATAGTAGTACATTCCAGTGATTAGTTATTCCAAGATTGAAATTATTGATGAGAATTTTTTCTTTTTTTTTTTTTTCAATTTAGTATCCATTAAGATATATCATTGTTATTAAGAAAATAGATTTTTAGTGAACTTCAATTATATATAACTCTGCATTTAATGTCCCTGAGTTGGGAGCTGTAGGCACAACCATGTATTTAGATTCAATAATATAATTAATAAATTTGAGCATACCTGCGTATGGGACTGGAAATGGCAAGTGGTGTAGGTACTCCGATAGCTTTAATACGTTGTTGCATTGTTGGACTGGCACCACCTTGACCCTGATTTCGTTGAGGTGCCGTAGCAGGAGAACCAGTTACTTCCGGTGATAAAGGGTCCGGTGTGTGACTACGCGATCCATTCATCCCCCTATTGAAAATTAATGAAATTATAATCGTATATCAATAAGATCCATTGACAATAGAAAAAGAGTTTCTGCATTCATAGTTCTTTTTCTTTTCTTTTATTAATTTTTACCTTGGCTTTGGATGAGGACTGCCTCTAGGATAATGTATTGGATGACGATGTTGTGGTGGTTGAGGATGCCTAGGAGATTCATTACTTTCGACGGGTGGTAAAAAGAAATTGCTTTTAGAACCATGTCTTTGTAAGGGCGGCGTAGGTTCACAATCTGCTGATTGAGATGCAGTTGGTTCCATATCTGTGTCTGAACCATCTCGACCAGGGGATAACTATAAACGATAATTATAAAGTATATCTTAGAAAATGAGCGTAATTATATTATATTATGAGATAAATATTCATTACAATTATCATACATAGTAAATATTCTGCAGGCAGAGGCATTAGTTAGGATGGACAGGAATAGACATACAAATAAAATCAACACCTTTCTGCTATCTGAATTGGAAATTGGTAATGGAAAAGGAATCTTCACTTGTGCTCGTAGTACTCTAAGGACATAAATTACAAGATTAGATGAAATTTTAAAAATGTTTGAGGTATGGATGATCACTTAGTTAAGAATTTTAAACGAATACATTACGAATTAATAATTTACAATGATTTGAAACCAAGCTTATAGCTAAAATTATACAAACTCTATTAGTTCTCTAAGAAGAGGATGTAACTGGAGCCAAATGTAATAGGAATTCAACTGTGTATTGTGTACATCTACTGTGTAAAGTAAGCACATTGCAGAAACAGCGTCAAGAAGCATGCCAAGGAAAAGAGACCATTGCCTTAATAATGTTTCTTCTTATATACAGAAGCAAGAAGTTCTCAGCAAAGTTGCACTAGCTCTTACCTTATTGTAAGCATTTGAACTGGCATTTCTAACACCATTGCTGCTATCCATGTAGGTTTTTACCTGGTTCTCACTGTCTATGGTAGATATCTCAGATGTACATGCACCGCGCCGCTTTCCTGAATATTTATCAGGCTTAATTAAACTGTAAATTAATGAATAAATAATTAAAAAAAAAAAAAAAAGAAACCAATATTTATATGTAAACGTAAGGTGGATAAAAATGAAGTGATATATCACCTTGGATATTGTGGTCCAAATTGCGTATACCAACAATTTTGTAAACATCCTTTTGAGAAAGGATTGTAACCTCCATTAAACTTGCCTGTTACCTGTTCATTTGTTGTTCTTCCTCTAGAAACAAGTATTACGTGAAAGCCTGTTAATCCAAAAATTGGAATAAACAGCAATATTACCACACCCATTAGCACAAGTCTGTATTTAAATTAAGGAATATATAACACTTGAAAGGCAATATTTCAAGAGCTTCATTTAAAATCATATATAGACATTGTAAAGAAATTTATTGACAGTATCATGAAAGGATACGCAACAATTGTGTCCACTTCTCCTAATTGTTGTTTATGCTCCAATACAAAATACAAACAAAGTCCAAATATACTAAGCATATGACAGCTAAGGGACAGAAGGAAAAAGAAAAAAAATCTGTAATTTCTTCTGCCAATGCAATTGTTGACCCATGGGCAGTGATGATCAAATGTCTAAAAGTATGGGGGGGGGGGGGAAGAAGAGAGAAAAAAAAAAGAAAAAAAAAAAGAAAAAAATAAAACAATTAAAATTAAGTTTAATACAAAAAGAACACATATGTATATGCATATATAATCTTACCTCGATACAATGGTTGCAAACACTACAATGGCTACAACGAGGTGGTCTATAAAATTTGCATGTAACGCACCATTTCATGCGCACTGTAATCCCATTGATCTCAACACTCTTATACAATGGAGCCCTGAAGTCATCCTCTCGATCTTCGTCAGGAGGAGCTTTAAAAAGAGAAATATTGTACAGACAAAATCTGTCATTAATAAATAAATCATTGTAAATCATGTTTTAAGTCAATACGATTAAACTCTAAGAAGGATTTATGTACCTTTCGGTATAACACCTGGATCCATGAATGTTGCCAAAGTAAAATTCGTCAGTACAAAGAAAGTTATAACTCCTTGAAGAGCTGGCACCCACGTACCCCACCGAAATACATAATACTGACACCTGTATATATTATAAAGATAACGTATGTTTAATTATAATGAATAATAAATATAATCGACGTATATGATAAAGAATAAATAAACTAATAACGTTCTGTCGTGATAATCGTTTGACACGATAAAACGAAGAATAACTTACGGGAAGCAAAAGAAAAGTGTCGTAGTTACGAGTAGAACTGTCCACGCGAACATTGCTGGTAGATATCTTGTTTTCACATCGCATTTCGGCATTCTGCACGTTCCACTTCGTGGTTCAAAATTCCTGAATTATTAATGGGCAAGATTTCTGCTACCAGGAAACATGGCCGCGTCCATCGGTGCTACTTGTTTGCAAGTTGTAAGATCTATGATTAACGAGGACTCCCATTTTCTCTTTGTTTTGTCATTCGTGATACGTTCTTGATCACACCTTCCATCACATGAGTGTTACTCCGGCAAAAACATTCGTAATGTAATTAATATTTAGGCGCTTATGCTTGCATGAACCGTGAACACACTACCTCGCTGTGACATACATATATGTATATGTATATATAACTATATATAGGACTTATATGTCCGTGAATAGAGCGAATTGTATCCCACTCTAACCAGTGTGTTCGGTAATTCGATGAAATTTTATCGTCGGTAGATTTCTAACCAAACTTTTCTCATAAAAATACGATCAATTTCTAAAGGTTTATTCATAATGTACATATATACATACATATATATATATATACATATATATGTATATGTAAAAAATCATTGATATTTGATTTAGTAAGAAAAAGAAAAAAGAAAAAGAAAAAATGGATATTATCTGTTTTAACAAATCTTTTTGAAAACTATATAAATTGTCCTTAATGAAATTAGGGCTTAATTGCGCGTTTTTACTTTCAACCAATCACAACTAAGAAACTTTATCTTTAGCCAATCGTACGACATAGTTGAATGTAATGTTTAATATTATAACGAAATTATTATTAACTTCGGTATACATTTTAATATTCGTATTCTAATAAAAGAATAATTTTCATTTGATAACAACGTAATGCGATATATTAAAGGAAGATTTTATTTTTTTTTTTACTTTTTGTGAGATATGATTGCTTCGTAATTAGTTCAATAAAATACATGGACGTGGCCTTGGTTTAGCGCCGCCATTCGCCATTGTTGGCTGTAGCAAAAAGAGTTTACAAGTTTACTTTTATAGGAAGAAGTATTAATTTTGGGCATAAAATAATACGAGAATTTAATCGAAGATAAATATGTAAGTAGAGTTTTTATATAATTTTTTTTTTTTACACGATCGTATTTAAAATTGTAACGATTAAAATTTAACCTATCTATATACGCCATTTGCGGCTATTGTATATAGGGCTCGTAGCCGGAAAGATAGTACTGGCAAAAGTGATTCCGAAGCTACGGATAAGGAAAGTAAAAGGGAGAGAGGTAGAGAAAGAGAAAGAAAAAAACGTGCAGCTTCCTCGTCGAGCAGCGGTAGCAGGTAATTTTTTTGTTATTACTATCATTTTATGTTAAGACTTTAAATTAAATAATTATATTGATACGTATATGATTGTTTAGTTCATCGGACAGTAGTTCTGGATCGTCCAGTTCTAGCAGCGGTAGTAGCTCTAGATCGAGCTCTTCCTCTAGTACTTCTTCCAGCACTTCTGGAAGCTCTTCCGGAAGCTCCAGAGATAGAGGACGTAAAAGAAGTCGAAGTAAGAGCGTTGATGCTTCTAGAAGACATGATAATAAGGAAAAGGAAAGAGAGAAAGATAGGGACAGAGAGAGAGAAAGGGACAGGGATAGGGATAGAGAAAGAGATAGAGATAAGGACAAAAAGAAAAGTAGTAATTCTGTTGTTGATAAGCCTAAACCTAAAGGACGCTCTAGGTAATTATTATTATCCATCCTTTTATATACGTCAAATGAATATAAAAAAAGAAAAAGAAAAGAAAAAAAAAAAAACAGAAGAAACGAACATAAAAAAGAAAAGAAAAGAAAAATTAAAATAATGAAATTAATACTCTAAACGTTATGATTTTATTTATCTCTTATAGATCTCCATCTCCACGTCGTAAACGTAGAGAACGTTCTCCCATTCCAAGGCCAACAAAGATACATATTGGGCATTTAACAAGAAACGTTACTAAGGAACACATTATGGAAATATTTTCAGCATATGGTCAGATTAAAATGGTTGACTTCGCTATGGATAAACTTCATCCTAATCAAGGACGTGGATTCGCTTATGTCGAATTTGAAACAGCCGACGAAGCTGAAAATGCTATGAAACATATGGATGGTGGTAAGTAAAAAAGTTAATATATTAATATATATATATATATATATATATATATATATATATATATATATATATATAAATAATTGATCCTATTAATAGTTATTAAATGAGAAGAACATTTATAAATTTGTAGGACAAATCGATGGACAAGAAATTACAGCTGCTCCTGTATTATTGCCAAAACCAAGACCAATACCAATGCGTAGAATGTCACCAGTCATGGGAAGACGCGTACCATTACGATGGGGAGGAGGTAGAAATACTCCCCCGCGTTATCGTAGACGCTCACCCCCAATGAATCGACGTAGAAGTCCACGCCCACCTAGACGTAGACCTAGAAGTCGTTCCCGTAGTCCACAAAATAATCCACGGCATCGACATCGTCGATACACAAGATCCAGTTCAAGCAGCTCCCGATAACACTTTCTTTGTATATATAAAAGTTATGAACTGAATTTGACTGAAGATGATTTATCGGATTGCTCACTTTGATATAACAAACAAACAAACAAACAAAAAAGAAAAAAAAAAAAAAAAGAAAGAAAAAAAAGGAAAAAGAAACAAAAGAAAAAAGAGCAAACTCAACATCTACGATGAATTGTGCATACAGAGTACTCATAGGTATATTGTATTTGCTATCATCAAATTTTGCACGTTACGAGAATCGTAAAAATAATTTTATGTTTTATCGAATAGTTACATACCGTCGCGTTAATTTCTGAAATATACTGACTTTCTCACATGATCAATGTATTTAGCACTTCATTGGTACCTGAGGACTATATTCGTTAAGAAATTACACGAAAGTTATTCTCATTCGTACACAGTTAGAAAAATATCAAACTTATCGCAATTGCTATCAGTAATATCTTGTAATCAATATAGTATTAATTCCAAATATAACAATTAAAATGTATGTTATATTGATAAAATCCCAGTGCCAATGCCAGTGCTCTTTTTCGTTCATTTTTCTTTTTCTTTTTTTTTTTTCTTCTTTTTTTTTTTTTTTTGTTATTTACCAGGTCAAAACAAATATTGTATACATAATCGTGAAGTCATTGGTGAATATTTTATAAAAAGAAAAAGAAAGAAAAAAAAAGAAGACAAGCAGAATTGTTAACTAAATTAAAAGTATAAGTGTAACTACATATACATATATATATATACATATATATATATATATATATATATATATAGTTAATATATAATTTTTCTTTAAAAATATTTAAATATTTTAAATATTGACAAAAAATTTAAATATGCTTAATTTTTTTTTTTTCTTTTCTTTTTTTGTTCTTTTCAAATCAATGTATTTTCAGAAATGACGTAGGTTTATGAATTAGATTATAAATTTTTTCTAATAGTTGTGTATCTTTCTAAGCGTATATTCTTGTCCACCACTTGCTTATTATACTCCATTAAAATTAGACGATTTATTTAATGGAACACTGGCACGAAGCACGAGTTATAAAAATTGATTGGAATCCATATATTGCATTATTTGAGAATATTGGGAAGTTAATTCGAGATGAAAAATCAACAACACAAAAAGAAATAAATAAAAAAAAAAAAAAAAAGAAAGAAAAAGAAAAATGAAAAGAAAAAGTAATGAAAAAGCAAAAAAGCCTGATCTTTCAATAAATGTTTTTATAAACGTAGATCCATAGCGAGTGTTATATAATGCCTTTCTTGAATTTTCTCTCTCTGTATGTATCACACGTGTGCGTTAAAGTTAATATTAAAATCCGCGCACAAAATTTCTACTTTATGATTTCTACTTTATAATTTAGGATTGATTGATTGATTGATTGATTGGTTGATTGATTGATTGATTGATTGATTGATGATATATATATAATAATGATCATGATGATGATGAGTATGATGATGATGATGATGATGATGATGATGATGATGATGATGATGATGATGATGATGATGATGATGATGATGATGATGATGATGATACTGAAAAGATACACAGATTTGATAGAAACTATGATTATTAGACCCTTTTACAAAGAATCAATTTTTAGAAAAAACCTATATTCACACAAAAATCCTTCCTTTTATATACTTCGTGGTATCTACAAGAGAACAAAAACTCATTGCATCTCGCACATTATTAGCGGTGACACAATATTGCATCGATGTAAAATTATCTACATATTTATTTTTCTTTCATTAAATTGCGCGTGGTCGTTTAATTATCAATAATGTACACTTTTATACGTGAAAACTTTACAATAGAAACTAAGTGCTCTTGTGTTCTCATTATTTTTTTTTTCTGGGTTTTTTTTTCCTTTTTTATTATTATTATTAGTATTATTATTATTATTATTATTATTATTATTATTATTATTATTTTTATTATTATTATTATTATTATTATTATTCTCTTTCAATACTTTTACCGTTCAAAAAGTAAAAACTTTTATTTTACCTTTTTTTCCTTTCTTTCTTTCTTTTTCCTTTTTTTTCCCTCTCTTTTTTTCCTTTTTCTTTCTTTTTTTTTTTTTAGAAGAATTAACGGTACGTGTTTATCATCGAATATATATATATATATATATATATATATATATATATATATATATATATATATATATAAAAATGGTTCATGGCACAAATATATATATATATATATATTTGTTTCAAAATAGAAAGGGGTAGTAAAAGAAGTGATTTGGAGGCTGGATTGTAAAAAAAAAAATATCTCTGTGTGATGGACGATGGGGTTTTTGAGAAAATGGTAATATAATAAATACGTACGATCAGGAATTGAAATAATATATAGAAAGAGAAAGAGATAGAGATATATATATATATATATATAGAAATATAGACTACCAATTTTTGTATAGAAAGGGAAATATACCGTATACCGTAATAGTGTTATGAGAACTTGGAAAAAAAAAGAAATTAAAAAAAAAAGAAAGAAAGAAAAAAGAAAAAAAAAAATAAAGGATCAAGAGAAGAACTGCGCACGGTATCAAAAAATATTTCTGCGCTAAAGCACTTTGGCACGGATAAATTATCTACGTTCATACAGACATCAAAAATTGATCTCCTTTCATAAAGATAGGATTCCTGTGATATTTGACATTAATAATCGTATACTAACTTTTTCTATTCTTTTCTTTATCATTACATGTCGTTATTGTTGCATTTATTGAAGAATAGTACACGATTTTCTTTTTCTTTCTTGTTTTCTTTTTTTCTTTTTCTTTTTTTCCCCCATATATATATATTTCTTTCAGAAGAATTTATTGGATTTATATTTTGGTCGTATCGATTAAAAAATACACATGTAACATATTGTTTAGTTTAAACGAATTCCTTCTATCATATATCACAGGAGAGAGAGAGAGAGAGAGAGAGAGAGAAAAAAAGAAATGTTGAATATAGAAGTTGAAAGAAGAAAAACAAAAAAAGAAAGAATGTAAGAAAAGCTCGTGATATTCACAAAAAGCCAAAGATACTTTTTTTTTTTTCGTCTGCCCTTTTTTTTCCACTTTCTATTCCGCCGTCTCTAAATGTACAAATTAAGCTCTATCAAAAAAGTAAAATTTATGTATAATCATTTATATTACATCGATATTAAATTAATTAAAAAAAGGGGGGTGGGGGTGGGGAAGAGCAAATAGAGTTGACCGATCATATTTGCACAACAGTGTAGTAGTAGAGGAGATTCAAGAGTTCGCTTATAAGTTCGCAATAAATAAATAATTAATTAAATAACTTTTTTGAGAGTAAATGGTAGAGAGATCTGCGCTTAAATTCTTTTCACCTAAACACACTTCAGGGGATTTCCCTCGTATTTCGTTTTTTTTTCTCTTCTTATTTGTTTTCTTTTTTTCTTTTTTTTCTCTTTTAACGTAGCATCGCTTCATATTTTTTTTTTTCTACAATAACTATTAATATTACACACGATACTTTTCTGCTGTTTTTTTTTTTTTTTTTGTTTTTTTTTGTTTTTTTTTTTTTTCTTTTAAACGGTACGCATAGTTATAATAATTAATAATTAATAATTAATAATTAATAATAATAATAATAATAATAATAATAATAATTAATATTAATAATAATAATTAATAATAATAATAATAATAATAATAATAATAATAATAATAATAATAATAATTAATAATAATAATAATTAATAATAATTAATAATTAATAATAATAATAATAATAATAATAATAATAATAATAATAATAATAATAATAATTAAAATTTATATCGCTATAGACAGTCAGATTTCCCAAAATCGCTGAAATCACATTTTTTTTCTCTTCTTTTTTTAGCATGGATTCCATCATCATCAAACGTGTCTCGCTTAATCGAAATGAATCGATGCGAAAAATCCTTCGTCATAATCCGTCAATAAAGTCCGCGATCATTCTTCTCTCTTCGACGATGAGACACGGGCAAAAAAAAAGCAGCACCGTATTTAATCGTACGGTCCTTACATATCAAGTCAATAATATTCTACTCACACGTTCTCTCGTACTCTCTTTGATAACTATAAATTACATAATCTATATACAATTTTTTTTTTTTCCTTTTTGTTTCCTTTCTTTTCCCATATTAAATAATAAACGCCCCTTCTCCATTAGCAAAATATCAGCACCGATGAATTTAAGGAGGAGAGAGAAAGAGAGTGTCTGTAACTCGAATTGTTCAAAACGTGGAGCCATCGGTGCGTTCACTTGCAGAAGCTGAGGACGTGGGGAGGATGTATCATCGGGATTGCGATGCGTCCTCTTTTTTATGAATATCTGCATGCATTAATGCAGGCTCAAGTTGTCTCGCCGGTACACCTGGACCAGGACCGGCTCTATGGTGTATATGTAAATTGCTTAATGGTCCAGGACTAGGATCTTTGCCTCTAAGTGTATTTACTGGAGCCGGTGGATATCCTGCGTAAAGTTTTGCTCGTTCTTCTTCTTCCGCTCTAAAGGCAGCAGCAGCCATTAGAGGATTATAACGTAATTGTTGAAGAGGATCGTATCTGTAATCCCTAAAGGGATCCGCCGGCCAAGGACCACCTGGTTGACCTGTAGGCGCAGACGGTGGTGGAAAATGTTGCATCGGATGAGCACCTAAGCCTGGAAGCATACTTCGTGGCATAGAATGTGGTGCGGGCATACTGTGCGGATGCCTCGTTAGATAAGCGTGTGGATGTGGGTGATGGTATCTTGGATCAGATAATGGATTTGATCCAGGGCCTGTTGTACCCGATGTACCACCTGGACCAGGACCTGATGGCCTTGGAAGCATAACTACTTCGTCGTCTTTGCTACGTGGTTCTTCCTTAACACGAACCTCTCCGGCGTCTAACGGCGCCGAACCGTTTCTTAACGGCGAACGTTCCCTTCCTACAAGCACGTGTTGTCGATTTTGATGAAGCAATCTTTCTCTTTCCATCTCACGCCTCTCCATTTCACGACGCTCCTTATCTCGTCTTTCTCTTTCACGTTCTGCAGCTTCCTGCTGCTTCCTCTTCTCTTCCTTTTCGCGTTCACGTCTTTCTCTTTCACGTTGTTCCTCCCTTTCTCGTTCTCTCTCACGTCGAACGCGTTCACGTTCACGTTCACGTTCACGTTCACGTTCTCTCTCACGTTCTCGTTCACGTTCGCGTTCACGTTCACGTTCTTCGAGTTCAGCTCGTCTGTCGATCGTTGGTGGCTCTGGTTTCAACCCCCATGACACAGTGGTAGGTGGAAAACCAGTGGATGCGCGTTGCAATCTAAAAAGTGAGCATCTTATCACATTAATAAATTATTCCCCCAAGTTGGGAAATTGTTGAAATAATTTTTTTCTTTCTTTTTTTTTTTTTTTTTCTTTTTTCTTTTTTATTACAACTTACCCTCTCCATGGATCATGTACAGAACTCAAGCCACTTAATGGTGGCATTTCTCTCGCCGGGGGAAAACTTGATAGACCTGGAAAGTTTGGATTTGGTGTTCCAAACGTCGAAGGATATCTTCCAAATGGTGACATTCCAGTTCCTATTACATATAAGAAGTAATTTATAATTAATTTTAATATTACTATTATTACGTGGATGATGACAATTTAATAATTTATTTCTATGTTTATAAATCGGCACGTACCTAAATGAGAAGTTGGCGTGGATAGGAAGCCAACGGGATGAGGTGGAGGTGGTGCAGGATGAGCAGGTGGCATATTAGTTGGGAATGGAGGTGCCATAGGAGGAGCTGTTATTCCCAAACCACTTGCGGGTCCTCCTGGATAAAGATGGCTTGGGGGTCTTAGCAATTCAGTTTTCGTGTTAACAACACTTCCAGCTTTTGCTTCGGCTTGTTGCTTTTGTTGGTAATGATAAATTTCCCATGCGATGCGTACATGCATTGCATTCCATTTTCCGCTCTTCTACAAGAAGTAATTTAATTTTATAAGCAAAATATTCAAAGGATTGGATACGATATATAAATATAATAATAATAATATATATATATATACATGTATACATATATTTATATATCGTTTATACAAATCTTTGCCTCGATATTTTAGCACATGCCTTTTTTACCTTTGGTGCAAATGATGTTAAATGATTGGGAGGTACAAAAGGTGTCGAAGGAGGACCAATCCCAGGATGAAGTATTCCCGTGTTGAATCCGGAATATCCAGACAAGTTTAAATTACCTCGAAAAAAGGGAGACTCCACTCCGCCAAGTTTTGGTATATCTTTGAACTATTAAAGGAAATTAGAACGCTTACAAAGTGATACGTTTGTCTACGTTTGTGTGCGAAATACAAAAACTAAGAAATTCTTTCCATATCATCAAGGCCATCTCGTAGGATTAGAAGTTGCTGCACAAATTTAAATAAAACATCAGATTTCAAAACTTACGATAGGAGGTGGAAATAACGTCGTGGCCGCTGCCGGTGGAAGTAAAGGCGTTGTATGCTGATGCACGTGCGTATGCTGATGCTGATGATGATGCATTTCCGTTCTAAGATAAGGCGGTGGACCCAAATTTCCAACTCCAACACTGACATTTCTATCCTGAGATGCCAAAAATCTATTGTCGAGCTCTCTTCTTAACAGGTCTGCCTGACCTGCAACGTGAGTCACCCCTTGTTTTGGTTAGCATCCTCTTTGAGATTCCTTATTATCATTGAATTCTTTTTAAAACAAATAAATCAAATAGAAAAAGAAATCATGTTATAAACTTACTTGTTTGAAAAAGTGATTCTGCTGAGAACGGATTGGGATTGGTCGTAGGTGGAGGAAGTGAAGGGAGTGAAGTATGAGGACTGGAACTAGAAACAGGTGGTGGTAAAGGAGCTGCAAACATCGGCGGTGGAAATGTATGAATTCCGAGTGGTGGTACAGGTGGAGGAGTTGGCCTTGGTACTGACGTTGCTGTTGCTGGAGAGAGCTGCGAGGTTGTGCTGCTACTACGGTCATACGGAAAGAAATATTATTATTATTATTATTATTATTATTATTATCATCATTATTATCATTATTACTGAATCATACGAATTTACATAATTCCGAAATTTCGACTTGAACACTCACCCAATCCATCCCTGTGGTTTGGTGTAAGCAGGTAGACTAGAATTAGCTGGTGAGGACGTGTTTGGCACACTTACAGGTGTGATGCTGCCTCTACTTAGGCTACTCACGTTGCTACTGTAACAAATATTACTATATTAAATTTCCTTGAGAGATGTTACAAATCCAAGATTGTCAATACTTATTATGATTAACATAATAAGATAGGTAAGACTAATATATCATTGTACCTGTAACTGTCTCTTTCTCGACTAGGACTATGTCCACGCGGAGAATTATTATTATTATTTCTTCCAGACAAACTACAGGCCACCATATCTCTGTGAGCAATGGTATTCGCCGTGGTAACTGTATTAGTTATGGTGGACACGCATGTTGTAGTAGCCGCACTAAGAGGAGTATTATTATGACTCGTGATGTTATTACCTATAGTCTGCTTACTTATGTTAGTACAAGGGGAGGCTCTACTTCCTCTCTGAAAAATGAGATATAATGAATATCAATGAACTGTTCTCTTTTATTTTATTTTTTTTTTTTTGAGATCAGATATTATTCTTTGCGCAAAAGCTTTTGTAATTATAAACATTCCAACGATTGAACTTTAAAATATCTTAGAAAGGAAAGAAAGATGATGATGTGTATTTTATTACTTACCACATCTGTACGCGAAGAAGCGGAATGGGAAGGAGATGGTACCGCAGGTGGGAGATACGGACTATGATTTAGAGCTGTGTACGGCGTATAAAGCGGTGGATACGACGGTTGTGTTTGAGGATAGGCGGCCATGGGTATTGGTGGTGGATAGCTCGTGGTAGCAGCACCGTTTGATGGTGCCGCTGGAGCAACACCTAAATTAGCTACCGCCGGACTAGTAGTATGGCTCGATGAAACGAGGGGCACATTAGGTGGATGCAATGCAGGTATCGTAGTATGAGGTTGCTGGGATAAGGAAGGCGGCGGCAGAGCAGGCGAAGCTGGTCGTTGTTGCGGAGCTATTGCACGAGGATTGGCTGCCAATGGACTAGTCATCTGAAATATGTCGTTTATATCTAAATAATAATGTTCTAATGAAATTTTAATAGAATTATACGAATACACTTTTGTACATACCGGTGGTTGGGATATGTGTGGGGGTAATGTTGGGCTAGGAGGGCTCGGTGCGGTTGGAACTGGTGCAGATGCTGGCACTGGAGGTGGTATAGGCGCCGGTGCATCCGTTGCAGGATTGGAAATTTGTCCACCCGTGTCCGGAGGAGATCCGCCTGCTCCGTTCGCTGGAGGCAACACGTGCGGCGAAGAAGATGGCAGCTCGTCTAATTAATAATAATCTCATTTTATTTGTATTCAGAACAGAAACGCGCGCAAACCGTGTATTTCTATATATTATATTTTATTTCCACACTGAGCATGTAAAATATTTTTTCAATTAAATATTTGCCAACATTTGAATTATGTTATAACAACGTTTAAACAATAAACCATCAAATCGCTTGTAATAAAATCTGTCGTAAAGTTTAAAGGAACATAAAGAATTGTTATGTCAAAATTTTTAAATGCTTACATTTACGTGCAAGGGGTGGTGGGGTAGAAGATTCAAAGAGTATCGACTCTGCATCCGAGCCCTATAAAAGAAAAAAACAGATATATGTAAATACAATTGAATGAATGAAAGTAAAAAAAAAAAAAGAATACCTTAAATTAACTTTAAATACCTTATCGTCTTCTCCTTCACTATCACACTAGAATGAAAAAGAATAATTAATATATGCTTATATTATTATCATTATTTCAATTGGTCAATCAAATATTATCGAATGATTGATAATTAAATATTGTCAAATAATAATAAAAGTAAAAAAATACTTACGATATAACCTTTACCCGAACTGCAATGACTGCTAGCCTAATAAAATAAATTCATATATTTGTAACGATAACACTTTTATATATTTACATATATCCATATAATATCGATTAAAATAAAAAATTTACATCGCTGAGATGGTCCCTGGAACTGTCTGCGTCCTGGCAATCCCTAGGTATACCAGGGCCATGCAATTGTTCAGACGCTCTACCACTATCGTCGCTTGT
>NC_062211.1:2760485-2772985 GCF_912470025.1 Vespa velutina
TCTTTTTTCTTTTCTTTTTTTTTTTGTTCGTTTCCTAGATAGAAAGAAACGAGTAATAACATATAGGGAGAAAAAAACCCATTGCTTGGCATCTAATAACATTCATTTAAATATTACCGTTTTTTTTTTTTTTTTTTTTTTTTTTTCTTTTTTTTTTTTTTTTTTTTAAGATAGAAAAGAACAAATATCGTATATAGAAAAATCACTTGTCGCAATTAGAATGAAAAATTAAAAAAAAAAGTGCTAACAATAATAATATTTAAAAACAACAACGACCATAATAATAATAATAATTATTATTATTATTATTATTATTATTATTATTATTATATTGAGAAAAGAGATAATTGAAAAAGGACCGATGTAAATGAAAAAATAATTGTAAAAGTACCGACTTTTAGTAAGAAGTAGAAAAAGATGAATATTTGCTGCCCGTATGTACTCGAAGGCGCAAAGTTCCTCTCGATATGGTACGGGTGAAGGAAGGTCGTCCTCGTACAACACGCGGACGTTCCACCGGGCTGCCGGCGCTCCGTGCTTCGGCTAGCCGGCTACTAAACTCGTCCGTACACTGTTGCCACATTTCCTGCCAACTACTCGTTTCGCGTTGACACGATCCGGACTTCTAATCATCGGGCGTTCGTTCGTGTTCACTCGTTTACTCGTTCGTTCGTTCGTTCGTTCGTTCCTTCGTTCCTTCGTTCGTTCCTTCGTTCCCTTGTGCGACATGTTGACGTTCGCGACAAATCGTTCCGCGTGTCTTAATATACGCGCGTTATGTCATCGCGTTATGTATGTAAGTTAAAGCAAATGTCCGTGCCGCTTGAACACGATCCTCGATAATTTATCGTAGTAAACGACTTTTGACGAAAGCAATATTGTGTGTCCAATCATTTCCACCAAAAAAAAATTAATCAATTTCATTGCTTCCGTTTAATAAGAAACTGCTGCTATAGTCGTCAATGATCTATTTAATGGTAATTGAAATACACATAGATATTTCAAAACTGTCGTGGTAAATGATTTTTATGGAATGGAGTTGGCCAACTATTGGGAGAGAGAAAAAAAAATATATATATACATCAATCGATTTCATTGGTCCGTTTAAAACGGAATTACACCTATAGTCAATGATCTATCCAATAGTAATTAAATTCAAACATATTTCAAAACTATCGTTAGTAAATGACTTTTGAGGAATGAAGTGTGCCAAATATTGAGTGAAAAAGAGAGAGAGAGAGAGAGAGAGAGAGAAAAAAAGTCAATCGATTTCATTGGTTCGTTTAAGAAATAATTTACTGCTATGATCAATGATGTATCAAATATTAAACGTTATCGATCTATTTAAATTCAAAACTATCGCAGTAAACGATGAATAGAAGAAATTTGAGAAAAAGAATAAATCAATTTTAATTAAAAAAATAACTATTTTTATGGTCGGAAGAATATCTTAATAATAAAAAAATAAATAAGTAAATAAATAAAAGAGCACGTCAAAGCTACTGCTATAACCAAAAAAAAAAAAAAAAAAAAAAAAAAAAATGTTTAATAGAAAAAAATAAAAGATATATTTGTATAACAATAAATAGAGCGAATTAAATTAATACAATTTCAAAATTGAAAACATACTTTAGTAGTACCGTATGACGTATTAACATGTCATTGGTCGGCCTCGTATAGTTCTCGCCTGGCGTATTAATACGTCATTGGGTCAGTGAGATATATTGTTCTCTGACGTATTAATGTTATCATTGGTCGTTGACATAGGATCATATCATGAGCTGTTAACGTATGAAAATATTTAAGTAAATATAATGAATATAAATGAAATGAAAGTAATAATAATAATAAGAATAATAATAATAATATAATCGTAATAATGATAATAATTACAATAATGATAATAACAATAATAAATATAACAAAAACAATAATAACACTAACAATAATAATAATAATAATAGTAATAAAAATAAAAACGATGTTATCGTAAAAGTTAAAAGAGAATAAGAAAAATACGTATGTTCATTGTATTATCATCGCACGCAATTTCATTGAGGAAAATAACGACGCGAGCTCGAGAGTATGGGGTTAAGAGGGAGAGTAAAAGAAGTGGACATGCATTAGCCGCACGTGGTAAATTTAACGCGGCTCGGTGAATATTTTGTTAGTACAACGAAAGAATTTATGTATACATATACATATACATATATACATACATACATACATATACGTACATGTATGTATATAGATACCGTAGGACGGAAATAAAATAAATGTCTCGTGCAAATGGCCGATAGGGACTGACTACTGGCTTTAAATTTGACAGAAATGTATCATTGTCTTTTTCTCATACTGTCTCTCGTACATATATTCTCTTTCTCTCTTGAGGAAACAAAGAGAGAAAGAGAGATAGAGAAAGAGAGAAAAATTCTTCGTACTCGTTCGAATTCTGTGCTCAGGACAATAACAGCCAACGACGTCGGTACAACGACCATCTGTTTGACGAAAATTTCGGCCTCTTGCCAGTGCCAAATTGACGTGGCGAGCATGAAACGACATGCTGGCTGTAGTCCAAAAATTATCCAAAAGTAAACACCTATCATGACAGTATTGTTTATATTCAAAATTATGAACGCCAGCGCCATTTTATTTTCTCTCTCTCTCTTTTGCGTTTTTTTTTGCATTTCTCTCTCCCCTCCCCCTCGCACAAAATCAACCCTCCGTCCATATTACATTCTCTCCTTGACGAACGAACGAGGGAGAGATAATGGCTAACGATAAAAAAAAAAAAAAAAAAAATGTTAAAATTCGACAATTCTTCCTTTTAATATTTTCCTTTCGTCGATTTCCTTTTGCCAATAATTTCTTTTTTCTTTTCTTTCCTTTTGTGATTTTAATAATAATATAAAGTGTGATACATAGGGTGATACTTGTAGCGAGTAAATACATGAGTAAGGAATCGTGAACATTTAACGCGATGCAAAAAAAAAAAAGGGTAAAGAAAAAAAAAAGATAAAAGAAAAAGAAAAAAGAAACATTGTACTTACAAAGAGTACGCAACAAACTAGAAACGAGCAGAATTAGAGTTAGAGAGAGAGAGAGAGAGACAGAGTGACAGAGAGAGAGAGAGAGAGAGAGAGAGAGAGAGAGAGAGAGAGAGAGAGAGAGAGAGAGAGAGAGAGAGTTTTGCTTGCTTCGTTCGCCGTTTTAAAAGGGCTATAAAGCATTTACCCTGGCGAAGACAAAAAGAAAAACGGAAGAAGAGAGGAAAGGAAAGGTAAAACGAAAAATAAGGAGGATGTCTGCTGTAGACCGAGAGTCGAGAGAGAGAGAGAGAGAGAGACAGAGAGAAAGAAAGAGATGGTTGGACCAGGGTCGGGGATGAATAGTAGTAGTAGTAGTAATAGTAGTAATATAGTAGTAGTACTAGTAATAGTGTTAGCGATGGTGGCGGTGGTGGTTGGTGGTGGTGGTGGTGAGAGGAACGAGGTTGAAATAAACCGGTGGCAGTAAAAATATTTACTGTGGTGTAAATACAGCGATAAAAGTGGTCTCTACGAGTCAGAGAAGGGGACTTATTTTCAGAGGTGAAAATCTTTCGAGAGACGCGATTTTACATAGAGGGCAAAGCCGTGTAATTTTCTTACGCTTTGGCAAATGTAACGTGTTTTCGACGTTAGCCATCTTTACGTAGCTTTCCGCGTATACACACAATTGTATCTGTCTCTGCGTATGTATATATATATATATATAAAATTGAGATGATTTGAAAATAAACATAGTAAGGTCATTATCTTTGCCCGTAACAAATTTCGAATGTTTACTGCGGCTTATACTATACTTTGCTCCCTTTCTCATCCCCTTGGCCAGTATCCCCCTATAATCCCCTAACTCCTCATCCCGATCATCCCCATCTATTCTAATCCTATTCTACCTTATTTTCCATCTTACCGGCCAATAACCGTAATTTCCGTGAAAAAAATAATCACGTTTTGTGCGCAGGTCAGGTACAACACGTCATAAAGGAGAACCTTGAAAAATAAAATCTAACACAGAGAGAGAGAAATATGCGAGCAAAGTTTGAAGGGAAAAAAGAAAAAAGAAAAAAAAAAAAAAAGAAGAAGAAAAGAAAGAATAAGAAGAGAGGAGAGTGGGGAAGACGGGGAAGATAAAAAAAGAAAATAAACTAGTTATAAATTGTTTCCTATAATATTTCGTATCCAGTTAAAAGACCATAGAAGCTCTCTTCTTTACTACGTCCGTGGTATGGTCTGGAGGTATGGATCTTTTTTTAATTTTTCTTTTTTTGTGACTTTTAACGAACGATCATAAATAATTTGAAATTTCTATTAAAATAGAATCGATCGATTTTGAATGCATTGATGCTGAATTATATGTCGAACGTGTATCACTCCAATATGAACTAATCTATTTTATGCAATCACCAGCTGCTGACTCTTAATTTATTGTTAAACGTGACACTGACCTCGCATTTTTCATTCACAATTTGACCATTAAACAATTATCGAATATTAAGAATATAGGGTGTGATTGTGTGAAACTGTATACTCATATTAATGAGCGAAAGAGAGAGAGAGAGAGAGAGAGAGAGAGAGAGAGAGAGAGAGAGAAAGAGAAAAAGTGCGTGTGTGTATGTGTGTATCAAAGAGAATGAGATTGAAAAGTTTATCTCAGAGATATCGACGAATGATATATCGTATTATATACACTAACGGGGCAGATACGAAGCTCATTTTCCTACGATAACACTCGAGAATACGATCGAGCCATTTCCGGACGATAAGTGCACGTTCCTTTTTTCACTGATTCTATTTAAGGGCTTATGTGTTGAAGGGAATGGTTTGTCCCCCTCTCCCTCTCCGCTACTCTTACATCCATTCACCCATCCACCCACTCACCGCTCACTCAACTACACGTACAATAGTTTTCTCATCCAGTAATAAATATGTATGCATGTATACGTCTACATAGTATGTATGTATGTATGTATGTATGTATATATGTATATGTTTATGTGTTTACACATAAGATACCATTGATACGATACGATATGATATGAATACTATCAAAAATGCTTGGATAAGCTATTACTTGTGCCAAGAAATTTTTGGCCTTTGTTATTTTCATCTAAATTTTGATGTATGTGTGTGTGTGTGTGTGTGTTATGTGCATATGTGTTATGTCAATTACAATGATAGACTCGCGAAAAGAAAAGGGAAGGAAAAAGAAAAAAAAAGAAGAAGAAGAGAAGAAAAGAAACGCGTTTTTTGGCAATTATCCATAAATTGTCTGGATGTTAAAACTTTGATATATTACAAAAGGTTCCAGTAATGAAGGTGTGTTTGTGAGGTAGGAATTAGAAGGATGATATCTGATTAAAATCAATCAGGGAAAGAAAAGTGTATACTTGAAATTTTATCTATCCATCATAATGCTTCATGGATATAGAGAATTGACTATTTTCTTTTCTTTTCTTTTCTTTTTTCTTCTTCTTCTTCTTCTTCTTTTCCTTTCTCTTTTGCTAAAGCACGAAAGATTCCAATAAAATCCGTTCTCTAAGGATATCAACGAGTTTCAATCATATTTTTCAAATATACTCGAACGATCATTGAAGAAGAAAATCGCGTAACTAATATCTTATCTTTGTCTCAGATTTATTTCTATATAGATCAATAACAACAACAACAACAACAATAACGATGACGACAATAATAACAATAACAATAACAACGACGTAGTCGTATAAACGAGTGCTTCGAAAGGAAGGAGAATGAAATTCGACTCTGATAAAATATATATATGTTTCTCCTCTCTCTGTGTGTGTGTGTGTGTGTGTGTGTGTGTACGTGCGGTAGAACACGTAGATTTGCTTCCTCTGACTTCGTCAGAAAGTCGTTCAATCTTCCAAAGCTGGTTTCTGTATACTCTAGGAAAAAGATCGATCAAGCGAATTTAGAGAGAAAAAGAGAGAAGACAGGAAAGAAAGAAAGAGAGAGAGAGAGAGAGAGAGAGAGAGAGAGAGAGAGAGAGAGAGAGAGAGAGAGAGAGAGAAGATATCCCACTTCGTATACTTAAAGTATTATCTTTTCATGAAAGCTCAAACCATACGTACGTACGTATCAACACATAGATAGATAGAGTAAAGTATAGCAAGTAGAAGTAGAAGTAGAAGTAGAAGTAGAAGTAGGATAGATAGATATACGTGTTCTAGATTTATGTTCTCTCTTGAAATTTTAATAACGTATCCGAACGAAAATTTTATTCAAATACTTAACGTGATACCTTTCAACAATAATATGATAGTATAGAGAGGATTTTTATATAGGAAAATTTGTAATCGGTTATGAAATTGAATTGTTTCGATAATATTTCGAAGGAAAATGAGAAAATGAGAGAAAAAGACAAAGAGAGAGAGAGAGAGAGAGAGAGAGACTAATAAATATGCAGATATTTTATACCCACCCGCTTATCGGACACGCGTTACACACAAACTCTATTATTATTACATACAACGAAATAAAGACGCATACATTCGAAATATTACAATCGCTTATACAGCGCGATATTTATTCTCAATATAATGTAATCCAATTTTTACGCGTATTTAGAAAAAAAAAGGAAAAATAGTAATATTAATAATAATAGTTATAATAATAATAATAATAATAATAATAATAATAATAATAATAATATTAATAATAATAAATAAATAAATAAATAAATAAAGAATAAAAAAGAAAGACAAAAGTAAAACAAAAATATTATGTGACTTGAAACTTATCCCATTACTTTATATACATATTTTTTCTTTTTACTATTCCCATAATATTGTTTAATTAAATATAATAGTATATTAATTATACCATAAATAGAATGTACTGTAATTAGATATAGATAGGTGTATCAAGTTATGTTTTTTGCGTATGGAGTATAATATACTAAGTATATTATAAATACATTATATCATTAATGTAGTATAGTAGCACATCATACTACTATAGCTATATTACATTATAGAATAAATACAGTATACCGTAACTTCACGTATAGTATATACTGTACTATTTATAACTATATAATACTATAGTAATATACTAGTTATAACTATAGTATACTGTTACTGCATGTAATGATATACTAGTTACTATATAACTATAATATACTATAACTATATATATATATATATATATATATATATATATATATATATATAGTTATATTATAATCACAGGATACTCTGAGACTATAATTACACACACACACACACACACACACACACACACACACACACAAAACTAATAAGTAGCAAAGTAATATTAACTCATAATCTCTTGGGAGGAAAAGAAAAAAAAAAAGAAAAAAAGAAAAGAAAAGAGAGAAAGAAAAAATAACTTTCAACACAATCATACGAATAAGTTTTACGATAGAAATAATGTAATACCTATATTCCATATTAATTTTCAAGTAACATGACATTTATATAGGGGGAGTTAATAATCTCACCACATGTCGACGATCTTTTCTTAACTCGACAAAAGAGTCAACGACGACGAACTCTCTTACATAGTCTCTCTTTCTCTCTGCCTCTACATATGTAGATACATGAACGTATATAAGTAAACGAGAGGTGGCGCGCGTGTACGCGTTCCAGAAGAATGTAAGGACACGAAGAGGAACAAGCAGAACTGCGGATAAGAAGGGATCTACGCCGAGGACAATCACCCGAGAGGAGGCCGTTCCTGTTGTGATAGGACAAAAAGTACAAAACGATTCGTCTCCCTCCTCATCCCACCACCTCACCTCATTCCACCTCATCTTACCCCACCTTACCATCTCATCCTCCGCCATCCTCCACTATCTCTGGATGGAGGATGAGAGCAGGTCGAGGAGCAGAAGGGTGAGCATAGGGGGAGGGCGGGCGGTCGGTTGAGGGGGAGGGGAAGGAGGAAGGTTGGAGGAGGGACGGAGAAAGAATTTCAGAAAGGAAAAGCTTCGACTTAAACGAACACGAGATTGACCTGAGAAAAATTCCATGAGAATTTGCTAACCTCTCCTCAAACCTCCCTTTTATCCCCTCCCTCATTCACCACGCGACTCACAGAGCTCGCTACCAATCTTCATCCCCCTCAAACCATCCATATACCCATTCCCAAACCCATACCCCCACCCTCACATCTTCATTTATTATCCGTTCACCTTATATTCTCGTCTTGATTTATCGATGACAAGAAAGAAAAAAAAGTAACTCGAAGGAGAGAAAGGAAAGAACTGAAGTTTTCTTCCTTTTTTCTTTTCTCTCTCTCTCTCTCTCTCTCTCTCTTTTTCTTTCTTTTTTTTTTTTTTCTTTAATACATAAGCAATATTTAATCCTCTGTAACTTTGTTTGAACTCACGCTAAGTCTGTCTGTCTGTGTGTGTGTGTGTGTGTAAATTTTGCAAGTTTGATTTTTGATTTTATTGACGAAAGATGAATTATTAATTCACGTACCATAAGAAGATTGTAATATTCTTTTTATATATTTATTACTATATACTTATATAGTAGAAGTATGCTACGTAAGTATTCTGAGAGAGTATAAAAATATATATATATATTATATAAGTATATTAAATAAGTATTAATATATATATATATATATATATATATATATATATAATACTTATTAAATATTTATATACTATTAATATAATATCCTCAGAGATATTATTATATATTACTACAATAATCTTATTAGTATAATTATTATATATATATATATATATATATATATATATATATATATATATATTAACTAATTCTATTTTTCAAGATATAAACAAACATTAAGTCACAAAGGATTAACTGATATAATAAATAATCACTGACAATTGTAAACCATTGATCGATCAATTTCTAATCTTCTTACGTTTAATCACTGTAATATCTTTGTAATCCTTTATAAGAAAAAAGAAAAAAAAAAAAAAGAAGGAAAAAAAAAAAAAAGAGAGAGAGAGAGAGAGAGAGAGAGAGAGAGAGAGAGAGAGAGAGAGAGAGATAAAAGAAGCAAGAAGATCGAACGATCATCGATCGATCCATCGATCATGAAGAAGTTCACCGTAAAGGTACGGAAGCTGCGTATCTAACAGCGAGACCGGTTTAAAGCACGTTTGAAGCTCCCTCCCCCTCCTCTCACGCCCTTCCTTTCTCTCTTTCTCTCTCTCTCTCTCTCTCTCTCTCTCTCTCTCTCTCTCTTTCTCTTTCCTCTTTCGTAGCACGCGATGATAACAATGACAGCGTACTTTATACCATGTAATAACGTAAAAACGAAGCGCCGATAATAGACTCGTAGCTTGTCCTCTCTCTCTCTCTCTCTCTCTCTCTCTCTCTCTCTCTCTCTCTCTCTCTCTCTCTCTCTCTCTCTCTCTCTCTTACTCATTCCTTCTCTCTTCCTCTTTCTCACCTACGACAATGCCGTTTGCGCTCGCACTAATCTCTTCGATAAATTACGTCCCGTCGTCCATTGCAAAAGGAAAGAAAAAAAAAAAAAAAAAAAAAAAAAGAAAAAAGAAAAAAAACCGATAGGGATGATAGTTAGCAGAGTTAACGAGAAACGAAAAGGATAAGCGGGTTTTCACCACCCAAACCTCCCACATCGGTATAACTGAGGTTTACAGGTCGTCGCTAATTTTTACGAATTTTTTCGAATATTCGCATTTTCTTTTACCTCCTTCCTTTGATAGACTTCGTTGAGTAAAAAAAAAAAAAAAAAAAAAGAAAAAAAAGGGAAACAAAAAATTAAGGAAAAAAAGATAAAAAAAAAAAAAAAAAAGAAAAAAAAAGAAAAAAAAAGAAAAAAAAAGAAAAAAAAAGAAAAATAAAAAAGAAAAAATCGAATCGTTCAAAACATTAAATTCAAATATAAAATTAATATAAAGTAATATTATTTGAAGTAAACTTGACATAGATGCGTATGCGTATACGAAGGATACGATTCGATATTGAATTAAAAATTAATTAAATACTCCAACAACTTCAATAGATACACATACGCACGCACTCGCGCGCGTGCACACACAATTATATAACGTATATAATGTATACGCTCTGTTTTATGATAGGAAAAAAAAAAAAAAAAAAAAAAAAAAAGAGAAAAAAAAAAAAGGAAAAAAAAAAAAAAAAAAAAATGGCGAACATATGAAGGTGAATAAATAATCGTATAAAAATAAGGGGTGGGAGTGGTGATGGGGGAAGAAAAAAACAAAATGAACAAACAAGAAAAAAAAAATAAATAAATAAATAAATAATTTTTACTAAAGTAATGGAGATTCATGATATTTTGAAATGAGTCGGTTTAAGTATGTAACACATTCTCTCGCGAGGTTACGCGATAACAATAAGTTTAATAATGCGAAAAATGGAGTTCGGTAATTACTAGTCGAACAATGCTGCCTTGTAGAACGAACGACGACGACGAAGTGACAACGTCATCGTTATCATTCTTCCTTCACGAATAATTTGCAATGGAAATAATTGCTCGATATTATCGTTCGATAACGCAAAAACATTTGTGAAAATCCATCCGTTAGACGAATATTTTTTAACATTATATTTCGTTAATAATATATATATAAATATATAATATCAAAAAGAAAGAGAGAGAGATTCTAACCTAATACTTTTTATATTTCTAATAATATCCTTAATATTAAAAATCCTAATTTAACAATCTATATATTAAAAAAATTTACATAATAAAAATATTAAGTTCATTCTAAGAATAACAAAAATATATTATAAAAGTGTTAATCCAATATACTGTATATTAAAAAAATTCTAACCTCATTTTTTCAAACGATTTTTCTTTTTTTTTTTTGTATCTTTTTACAAGACATTATAAAGTCATTAAGATGAAAAAAAAAAAAAAAAAAAAAAAGAAAGAAAGAGAGAGAGAGAGAGAGAGAGAGAGAGTGAGAGAGAAAAAAAAATTCCAAAAACAAAAAAGAAAGAATGAATTTGTCATTAATTACACAAACTATATAATTGATTCGCAATTACAATCTTTTATTTAATTTTATTATGTATATATATATATAATATATATTAACTTTTGGAAACATCTTTTTAACTTTATATTAAATCGTTCTCATTTAATCTTGAAACGAGATGCACAAACGCCTTTATGTTTCTAAGTCTCGTGTCACCTACTATCATGCAAATGACACGTCGAACGACTAAGAAACAAGTTTATAAAAAGATTTACAATCTCTTCGTGTTTAGAGGAACTCGTACGGTGCTTATTACAAGGGAGAAAAAAACAAAAGAAAAGAGAAAAAGAAAATAAATGTTCGATGTAAAAACAAAGACGTCATGTCAATTTAATATGTAAATGACCACTCTAACATGAAAGATAACAATTTTCATACTAATAAAATGCTAATTATAACAATTTCTTTTATATATATATATATATATATATATATATATATATATATATATATATATATATATATATATGACTAAAAAGAGTCTCTTTTTTTTTACAATTGACGATGACTTATGCAATAAAAATTTTTTACAATAAATTAAAAAATAATTCAAGATTCAAGGAATTTTCATTCATCCGATGATAAGAAATTAAATGATTAAATAAATGATATTGTATGTGAATTTTAAACTGAAACTCCATCATCGTACATAACCTCAACTGAAAACTTTTTACATTACAAATGTATCGTTAATTAAATTTTATCGCTTCGTAGAATTTGCTCGGTTGAATTGATATTCATGTATATGCTTATGGATTCTTGTCTTTTTTTTCTTGTCTTTTTTTTTTTTTTCCTTCGACACGTGCATAATTTCAAAACGATTGACAGTTTTGATTATCACATGAATTTGTTTTCAGAACCGATAAAAAGACAGTAATGCAAAGAAGTATTAATGTGTATATTTATATTTACATACACGCATACATATATATATATATATAAATATGTATGTATGTATGTATGTATGTGATTTATTGGCGGGAAACTGAAAAATGGTGGATCGTTAAAAAAAAAAAAAAAAAAAAAAAAAAAAAAGAAAGAAAGAAATATATATGTATATACGTATGTATATATGCGTGTATGTATATATAAAGTCAAATGTTTGACTTATCGAAGCTTTACTTAACGACAACGATTAGACGGCTATGTAACAAGGTCAGTCAATCGATATTCGTATTATCGAAAGTTTAAGTATAGGCGCTAAATGATGTTACAGATGTGCAATTATATAAAAATGGAGGGGACGAAAAAAAAAAAAAAAAAAGAAAGAAAAAGAAAAAGAAAAAAAAAAGAAAGAAAAGCACCAAAAAAAAAAGAGAAAAAGAAAAAAAACCTAACCACATTAATACTGTTTACCGACCAGACAAAACCGTATCGATCCAACGAGCTTTGTCATTAAGTATTTTAAAACGTTCCGTCGTACCGTAAACGATTTAATCGGTCAAAACGTG